>NW_027116062.1:1153254-1166252 GCF_000696795.3 Halyomorpha halys | reverse complement strand
TTGGATTCTAAGGATTGGATGCAGGAGGAATTTTATGGCTTGGTAGACCCCCAGAGCTTAATTCCATATGTCTAAATTGGTATGCTAATTTTTTGTAGTGAATGGGAAGTTTAAAGCGTTTGTCAAGTGTAACTTATTACTGAATCTTATTAATTAAATGAAGGATGTCATGTTCTATTTAAAATTCTGTTTTACAGGGGGCACGATGTATTTTAACATAATAGTGAAATTACATCGGTTTTTTTGACCTGGTCAAATAGGATTTTGAAAAAAAAGTTCTTCATGTCATAGAGAGAGGGGACTTAGAAAGAAATTCAACACAAAAAAAAATTAATTAATTAAAATGGATTCACCTGGTTTTTAATAATAGACCTATATTATCTAATATGTTTTCGACTCTTAGACATTTCTTCACCTTTGGAAACACTGGGTTGGAATCATATTTCAACTGCACCTAATGTCCCTAATTTATTATCTTGCTCTCATTTACTTACCTCATTTAATTACGGAGTAATTGATTCTATTTCAGTAACCTTCCATTCCTAGTCCCTATAACCGTTAGCAAAGCTTGTGAAATGACACCCTGTATGTCCAGAGATGGACAAGCGAGAAGTGTACTAAGCCAGGTGAGGACAGCTAAGCCCCGGACGATGGCCAGCTGTTGACAAGGGATTGCTAGGGGATATCCCACCAGGCCGGCCTTGCTGTTATCTCTTGTGAAAAGGAACTGGTAATAGGAACAGATCCCTACACGATCGGTTCCAATCGAATCTTGCTCCCCTACCAGACCCAATATTGCTCTCTTCAGTTGTGAGAGAAACAAAGAAGAGGAAAAAAACAATGGAAGAAACAAAACTAAAATAGCACCTATAGTGTGACCATAAATCTTTGAAAATTAAAATAATATTTATATAAGTTATAAAATGAATCCACAAATAATGAACAATTAATCAAAAAATTAATTAATTCTTAACCTATTCCGTAGAAATACTTGTAGGTTTGCTAAACAAATTCATTAAACATTTCCTAAAATTTAAAGTTGTATAAGTGTTGCAGTATAAATTAGTGTAATAACATACATAAAATAGTGTAAAGAAATGTAAATATTATGATCCCTGTCATTATAACTTTCTTTACATCTTGACACCCCTTATAATTTGTACAAGTAAATGATTATTTATTATTTATTTAATGTCCCGGTATATTTTATACTCCGCAGAAATTGCACAATTAACTTTTTAGATATTTTATAAGCTAGCATAAATAAATAATATAGATATGAGCCAGGAAAACATTGATATAAATTCTTTAACTTTTTTTTTTTTTAATAATTTATTCATTGTTATTTACAACTGTATACACATATATACAACAAGTAAATTTGGTGTAGATGACATAGTGACATGATACAAACATGTGGAGAATCTACCCACTGATAGAACTCCAAGAACATTTCTTGAGGCCATCTTCTTTTCAGACGCCTAGAAGGATAATTAGGTAATGAAAGAGAAGCCAGGTTAGAAACAAGTGGATTTGGGTGGTTGGGAAGTTTATTATGGAAGGAACGGTATCTGGTTCTGCCCCAATCGGCAACATACGTAACATTGAGGTCTTAATGGATGACTTGATTTGTGAAAAAGTAAGGAGCATTAAGGATTTTACGAAGAATTTTAGACTGTAAGGATTGGATTCGGGGGGAATCTGATTGTTTAGTGGAGCCCCAAAGCTCAACTCCGTATGTTTAGATAGGCCTTATAATAGTCATGTAGATCAGTCTTTTGTAATGCATTGGCAATTTAGACCATTTGTCCAGAAAGTTCTGTAATAGTCGAAATCGACGTGCAGTTTCCTGTCTTTTCAGTCTTGTGTGAGGATTCCAGATTACTTGTTTGTCCAGATGTAGTCCTAAGTGACGGATCTGTTCGACAGGAATAAGCGGGGTATTATTAAAGGATACTGTAGGGCAAGAGGTCATGGGTTTAATCTTTAACATCAATTCCATAAATACTAATTTAAAGTTTATATTATCATGTATCACAAACATCCCTAAATAGCTATCTTTGTTTTTTTTAGTTTTTAAAAAAAAAAATGCCTCGACAAGAATTTAATAATTAAAAAAAATATCAATTAATTTTCCCGGTGGGTATCTGCTCATTTCGAAGAGTTGTAAAACAGAAGAAAGGTGTTCCGTAGATACTTCCCCTCATAGCACGCCGTTGGAAGAAAATTCGTATTAAAATTTAGAAAATTAAAACGAGGGAAGCAAGGGAACAACCAGGCGTTGAACGAATTAGGATAGGAATGATAATCTGGAAACATGAATAAATACGGTTTTAATTCAGCCGAGAAACCAAGGGGGATAAACAAAACTCCTCCCCATTTATCGAACCAAATACTGGGCTAGTCTTTTATTTATTCTGAACTTAGATAAAATATATGAAAATTAAAACTCGATGGGAAAAGATGCTTGCTTTATTTATGATTTATAATAATATTTTAGCTTAGTATGTTGAAGAAATAAAAAATCATGATTAAATGAGTTTTTAAGTTCCAAAACTATGAAGTTCCCTTCGATATATTCAAGCTAAGATTTAGAACCCTTTATGCTTCTTATTATCTTAAAGGAATGAAGTCATATAATAAAAATAATAATGAAGGCCTAACGAACCCGAAGGTTCGATGCTGGTAATACTAAACGCTCTCTGCATCCATCCTTCCAGTGTTGCCTCTCCAAATCCATTTTCGAAAACCTTAAGACGCTGTTCATCCCTTAGTGTAAGAGGCCACCTTTCACGTCCATAAAGAACAGTGGGAAGGATGATAGTTTTGTGAATTCTAATTTTTAAGTTTTTCGATAGAAGGCGCCAGCTAAGCAGTTTCGAATTGAAAAGTAACAAGCATTTCCCGCCTTCAACCTAGCTTTTATTTCCTCATCAATTTTGTTGTTTCTAGTTACCGTAGAACCTAACTACTTAAACCAATCTGTCTGTTCAAACTTATCTCCTCCTAAATCTATGTCACCGGCATTGCTCGCGTTTCTACTGCTAACCATTTATTTTGTTTTATTCGTATTTATTTCAAGACCAAGTTCCTAGTTTATTAACGCGGTTGTATTTAGTTCTATAGTTTCTTATTTGGTATTCCCTGTTCAGCATTTTAAAAATATTTTTCCCCCTCTTGCATATCTCTTCTCTCTTGTTCCTTCCTTAATCACATTTCCGAACATTCTATACTTATTTTAGCATAATATTTTCTATTTTTTACTGATATATCTTTTAGATTTGTAATCCATTGTAACATAAATCCTGTGTTCTTTGTTGCCCACTGTATAATTTAAATCGATTTCTTTCCCACATTTCAGTATGTTGATTTATCCTTACATATTTTATTATGTCAATTAAATTATTCATGATTTACATTTTCTATCATTTTTTTTTAATTTACTTGACACTGTCCGTGTTTTGATGAATTATTTATCGCTTATTTTGTACAATTCTTACCTCTACAATATTATATTTTATCTTCTATTAGTATCAACTACTTATCTACTTAGTTAATTGTTATGTATATTTCCAAGCTTATTTTTTATTATTTTATTTTTATGTTTCTCTGAATTAGGGTTATCTAGTTATGTTTTTCAACCCTGATGAAGGCCTTAAATTCAGGTCGAAACGTTGCTACAAATAATTTTTTTTGTTTATTTGTGTATCTTTGCAGACTCCACCTCCGACCATCTTCTACTTACACCAATCTACGATCAACACCTCAATATACTATTAGGTTCTACAAAGGTTGAGTATTATTTTTTAACATATTTACTTCTGATTTGTAACTCAGAATTTCAAAATGGTCTACTGGATCTATAAGACATAACCTATTTCTGCCATTTACTGAGACACTATTTGTAGCTCTATCTAGTCCCATCTATATTTATCCGTCCAAATCTCTTTTTACGGCCTCTATTGAAGATGAAGAAACCGTCTCGTTCCTTATGATAGTATATTCAAAGTTAAATGTTTATGAATGCAAGTAGAAGCTATAAGAAATTGTATTTTACTTAATTAAGAAACAATAATAACATGATAACATGCTCTATAGTTATAATCATTTTATTATTTTATCAAGAAACCTTACTCCACAGAAAGTGCTGTCTTTTTTAAGTCTTACTAAAACAAATTTTTTTTTTCCCAAAACATCGACTCATAATATTTTTATGATGAATAATAGTTGGTTATTGTATAAATAAATAAAAACTTATTTATTTCTGCCAACGCTTCGGCCAGAACTTCAGACCGTCATCAGGACCAAAAAGAAAAGACGAGAAAACAGCTATAATGAAAAAGGAAATACAGATTCACTATAAACATAAGGAGATAACTGATAATATTGGTGCATTAGTGGTATTAAAGGAAATGATATTAAAACTGTATGGGAATATACTAACATTAAAATTAAGAATGAATGAAAGAAAAAAGTAATCCACTAAGTTAATACAAATAGAGATTTTTTTTTGTATTAAATAATTATTTTATTTATTAATAGATATTACAATCTGCCACACAGTTGTGGCCAATAGATAATAGTGATGAATGATCTCATACATACTAAAATAAAATAAAATAAATCAATGAATGAAAAAACAGAAGAGTATGAAAAATATAAAATAATATAATCTCTAGTCACATTTACACTCTAATATACAATATTTACACAATTGACCTGAGGATCCCTGAGCCCACTCTATCACCCCCATGTGTAGAGGGGTAGAGCAAAGCTCAAAAGAGAAATAGAGATTGAAAATTATTTAAAAATGAAGTGATACAAAACAATTATAAAGGAAAACTTATTTGCGATTATTTAAAGATGTAAGAAGGAAAACAATATTAAAGAAGCAGATATAAAGTCTTATAAACTATGTGTAGTAAGTAATACTCTGACCGCGCCTCTATATTCTCCTTGTAATAATATTTTAAACTAAAATAAAAATCGGCACATAACGATAGTAGTAATGACTGGTAGCCCTTTGCATTGGTGCTTTGAATAATATGAAATAGCTTACAAGTTGAAACCGATATTATTTTTATAACTGGTTTTTTTATTGTAACTCGTTCCATATATCGGAACACCTATTCGGATAGTAATGATCACTCCATGCAAAAGATATATTAAACTCTTAGAACCTCCAAATGGCACAAGGACGACTCATAATTACCAAACGAAGAACACAGAGGAGGAAGGAGACGATAAATATTTCTTCAGCCAACCATTGTCCTTAAACCGTCCGTAGCCGAGCTGCAGACTTTGATAAACAGTCGCCCCAATCCCGTCCAATCATGTTTCCACTTTATCAGAACCGTCGAGCAGAAATTATTTAAATTTTACGGTGAATTAACTCCAATGAGGGGTTGTTATATTTTTATCATCTGATCAACTCCAGCAAAAGGGTCCTCCCCCGCAAAACCGTTGAATCGTAAATTTTAATAAAAATATTAAAAAACACTTTGTTCAATTTCGTTTGTATTCGCCTTCTGAGGCTTCAGGACTCTTGTGACGATTCTTCCACTCTTGTGATAAAAAAAAACAAAAATACTGTTCTCCAATCGACTGAAGTTAATGCGTTATTTACATCGAATCTGGAAGATTTCAAAAGAAAAAGACCTCAAGTCAATTTTGAGTTGAACGAGTGTTTATAGAGATTTTCTTGGATGTTAGGATTTATTAACAACATTTATTATTTATCATCCTTCCCTGCTTGTTAGGCAATACGGGTATTAGCAGCAGTGAGTTAGAACCCATTGCTGCAATCAAAACAATTTACATATTTTTCTGTAGCTGTCCACACAGCTTTAAATTGAAACAGTCTAGTAAGATGTGCTCGGCTGTCTCCGGTACCCGACATCTTGTGCACAGGGGATCAATGTTTATACCAAGTGCGGCTAGCTTAGTTGGGAAACTCCCAGACCTCGTAAGGACCTGTGAGACCCAGCAGTCGGAAGTACCCACGTTGATTGCAGGCGTGAACCAACGGTAGAAAAGTACTTAGAGTACCCTTTTTGGGCTATTTATCCACCGCCGGCTGTTTCTACTAAAATTTCTTCTCGGAAGATCCTCCTTCATTTGTTTGGGTCTTCACCAATAATCGGAGATCCTCCGACAGCTCTGCCTTCTCTCTTCACTGTGAGGTGATAGTCTCCCTGCAAGAGGAGATCAATAGGTACTCCCCTTGCTAATACCTGTACCACCTCATGAGACACTGTTCTGTATTTTCGAGTTAATCAAAGCAGAGACATCCTCTGAATTGTCGCCAGCCTGCCCTTCTGCCTGAACGAGAGATACTGGCTCCGCGCAGTGGACGCATAAATCAAGTTAACCACAACCACTCATTTGTAAACAGTCAATGGGTTATAGACTATGACCGATGGTTATGATACCAGATATCTTCCTGGGTATTATAGGCCCTTCATACGCCCCCGACACAACTAACTCTATTGCAGGGCCACCCTGCCACCCTGACTTCATGCAGTCCAAGTCAGACGTCACATTGAATTTTCTTCCAAGCCTTATGTCATGGTAATTGCAACCACACTGGGTCGTGTGGCCACTCCTTTTATTCTGAGAGTAATTAAGTGGACCCTGTCTGTCGAGCTCCTTATGAGAATGGCATGAGTCTTGGCAGTAGCTATCTTCAACTTCTTCTTGCACCAGTCTCCTATCAGATTCGCGTACCGACCAGCTTTATCTGTCTATCTAGCTATTATTTTCAGGCCCACGTCTTCTACGTCAGCTGTGGCTGGGAACCGCTCCTAAACAAGCGTCCTGAACAACTTGTCAAAAACTATTTTACCAGAACAGAACCTAGAGTAAGCCTTGCGGGCACACCTTGTTCACAATATTTTATATTTCATAGAAGTTACTCTATTTCTATTTTATACCAAATGGTATCAAAGGTGGAATATATGTCAAATAGCTTCGCTGCCCTCTTATCAACGTCATGGCGCACTTTGAGCAAGCCATTTACGGTTCCTATGCCTTTAGAGGATCTGTTCTGCTGTAGGTGGTCTTGAGAAAATTGATCAAAGCTTTTTCACCATGGTAACCTACAATTTGCTCGTTAAGAGCATACGATTATTGACTTGTCCCTGTCTGAAAATGCAGACAACAGTATCTACTGTGCGTATGGCCATAATGAAACCGTGACCCTGATATATACTACATCGAAGGTATCTCAAGATAGTCTTTAAAGGATAAGTACCACCATCCTCCATAAGAATCAGAGTTGCGTAGCAGTTTGATCGCATATTGAATCGTCCTTTAGTCAAAATTTTTAAAGAATACATACCCGTACTAGCCAGTTGAGATCACTGACTTAACATAGTAGGTTTACACTCTGTTCAACCTAATAAAATTCTTTGAGCTAAGAACTTGCCTCCATCGGTCCATTTCTTTGATAAATCTCGACAGCTGGCCATACGTCTCAACTGGTTCCATATTTTCCAACGTTCTCCGAGTAACATTTCAATGAATTCACTGAATTTAATCGTTGATCTGCAAAAGGACCTTACATCCATATACCGCTTTACTTTTTTTTAAACCTTGTCAATTAGCAACGAAGGCTGATATATTATTCCTAATTAAAAAACAATGTCTAAATCTTTAATGAAATTTCAACTATTAGAACAAAACACAAGTAGAAAAATATTTTAAATGTTATTTGATGATGAGTCATCTTCCTTCTACACTAACAATCATGTACGATTAAGCTTTTCTTTGCTCAGGTATCCTACATATGTGCCCAAATCATTTTATTTGAATTTCCTTAATCCTTATCTTCATATCTTCTCTAGTGATTTCATTCTAGACACATTTCTTTGTGATTTCCAACTACTTGTTTTTATCTTCTTGATTAATTAACTTCTTAAAATGAAGACAAAAAAAGACGTTTCAGGTAATAACATATACAATTTTTTTCTTCCTTATCTCTAAATTAATAATCTTCAAGGAACAGTATTGAAACAAAAATAAGTTTTTTCCATAAGGTATTAAAGTTTTAATTGATTGAATTTCAATGTCACACTTTCTAACTAACCTATATTCTAACTCTAGGTAATCATTAGTCAAAACTGAAAATGGATCAGATTCAGTTTGTTTACAGAAACTGACCCAGCAAGACCTGGTTCAATCCCCTAGAATCAGGAATACACCAACCATATCTCATCTGAGGCACTTTGGTGCATCTAGATTTATTCCTACGCAGCATAGCACTAAATATGTTCTTGCACTTGGCTGACATGAGGCTATGAATTAAACGACCGTAAATCAAACAAGTGTTTTGGCAAGAGTTCTCAGTCTCGACACTAATCTGAACCATGTTCTATTTGAGCTGGAACACGGACATCGTTCAGCCCACAATTATCAAAAAAATAATTTAAAGAAAACGAATCATTTTGAATTATTAACATGGTGTAAGCAGTTTTTGCTTTTACTTAATTTTTTTTTTCATCGTAGTTCCCACGAGAATTGTGACTCTCGTCTTCCGAATTATTGAACAAATGCAAATTTGATAATAATTCAAATGAATTTTAAATGTATTCGATTGATAGGGATTACCGTCCCAAAGGCATTACGATCGATATTTACATTTTAAAAGTTATGAAATTAATTATCTCTATTATGTTATTAAACATCATTTCCTTTTTTTTTTTACTAATCAGGAAGGATGAAAACCCTGTCAAATTGTTTTTGGAAAAAACAAAATTGGAGGGGGATCTATATTTGACGAAATAAGGGTCGGACTGGACGGATATTGGCCTTTTTCCGGCTCCTGATGCAGTTGCCCCGCCCGTCACCGAAACTAATCTAGAGGACCACCTTCGCAATCTCCTACCTTCATCCAATCACCGACTGGATTAAACTACCATCGCTTTCAATTAAAGTGACGTTTCATCGGAGAAAAAAATCACTGGATCAAACACCCTTCCTACCTTTCCCGGTATTTTTTATTCTATTCCTATGACTCAGTATGAATACTAAAAAGATGAAAATAACAGGATCAGAATGGACTTCTGTAATGAGGTTGCAGATACAAATATAAATTCGTGTGCTCTGAACAGGCCCCTTCTGAGATTGTACTCTCCCAAAAGGCATCATTGTTTTTTGTCTTTTTTTAGAGAGTTCAAAACTCTCTGTGGTCTTTTATTAAAGATTTTTTTCAAGTAATACTCTTCTTAAACAATTTAAAAAAAAAAAAATGTAAACAATAACTTTTTCGTTACAGCTTTACTTATAATGTTTACTTCCGAATTTTGGGAGCTTGTAAAATAAAATCCCTTCCAAGAACTCTTCGGGATGAATACGCATTATGTACAAGTTATGCACAATAGGAGTTCTCGATATAAAAGTTCTTACTTAATTGTAAAAAATACATAGGGAATTGATAAAATTACATAACTAGTATATCTCTATCAAATCTCTCGGAAAATCTGTTGTAAATAGATCTGCCTGAGGACTAAATCCCTTTCCTTTTTTATTTGTTATGGACAGACATTCTCAACTCCTGCAAGGATACCACTATGAATAATAATAAACTAGAAAACAGTTATAATAAAATTACACAACTGGTGTATCTCCTTTATAAAATCATTTTATTTTACATATATAAATGATTTTTCAAAATATGAAGGGAGTGATTGGAGATGCGCTCAAAAAAGGGAATTAAAAAGTAGTTAAATAAAACCATCCATAAAGACCTAAATGTTCCTTATGTAACCGATCTAGCCCGAACCCGATATTATTCCTTCCATAATAACTCCCTAACCACCCAAACCCACTAGTTTCTAAGCTTGCTTCCTCTTCCATTCCTGGCAATCCTCCGAGGCGCCTGAAAAGAAGATGGCCTCGTGACCTTATATTGTAAACTGTTTTTAGAGTTCTACTACTGGGTAGTTTCTCTACATCCTGTATCATATCATTATGTCATTATGATCAAATTTACTTGTATTTTTTATAAAGTTGTAAATATCAATAAATAAATAAAAATAAAAAAGTAGTTAACAATTCATTTGCCGACGTTACACCCCACTTTGTAGTGCTTCATCAGGGCTAAAAAAGAAAAAAACAACTAAAAATATTTTGACAATATAGGATAATAAGATATAAAAAAGTCCACTTTTATCGTATTTTTAAAATGAACAAAAAACATATATGAAATAATAATAAACTAATAGAATTAGAATAACAATAAAAAAAAGAAACTATTTAACTTATTTTTAAAATATTAAACTCTTTAACTATTTGAACTATTTTTGTATTCATTTTTGAGTATTGCATTCCTCTCCTTTATGCATTTTTTTACGTTTTGCTTTCAGACTAAAACCACGTACGAATGCCGCCTTTACTCTTTGTTTTATTTTTATATAATAATATTTCATATTATTTCCAGATATCAACTAACACAATTCCTTAAACCTAAATTAGTCGTTTTGTTATTTTACAGATTCGGAATTGATACTTACACCTTCGAAATTTACGTTAGATGTGTGATTCAGGTGTGATTGATCTTCGCAACTCATGTAACATTCCGCTGAGTAATAAATAAATCTATAACAATCATGAATAATGAACGGTGACACTGGTGATATTTGTGTGATTTGTTCCTAGCTGGAATGCAAGCGCGGATTTGCGGTATTTGAATGTATCCGGTAGTTCGCGCCTCTTGTTCACAAATATTCCTGGTATTCTTCGATTAATACTTCTGTCTCTAAAAAATAATATGTCTCACCAGTAGTTAAAACTTTTCATACCATTTGCCAAAGGGGAAATTTCAGTTATGAATCAGATATTATATTTTTTCGAACTTTTTTCTTACTATAAAAATATTGTTAGGAACGATTATGATAAATAACTCACTTTAAGCAGAGCTTACTTTTTTATCATACATTTTCCCCTTAGTTTTTGTGGAAAATAAATTTTGAATAAATATTTTTTTGTCAATTCATTCTTATGTACATTAAGTATTTTAAGAAAAAAAAATGTAGCCTTACATAGCCTAATGTTGACATGTCTGAAGTAGGTCAGTATTTAAGTTCGATGACTCATCTGTTCCATAGGAAACCTAAGAATGACAATGAAAATAATAAAAAAATTTTTATTTCTAAAAACAACAAAATTTTATTGAAAATTGTAGGAACAGTGGAATATGGATCAAATTTCGAAGTACTAAAATACGAATAAAGAGATTTTATCCGAATTACGAAAAAATAGGTAGGAAAATTATTTTAAACTAAAAAAAAAAAAAAGGAAGGGATTCCAATTTTTCTATGTACAGAAAGTGGTTATGAAAATTAACACCTAATATTCTTCTTCTTCTTCTTAGGCTCTACTGTCCAAGATGAACTTTCCCCTCCCGGAATATTTTGTCTAAAGTTCCAAATACAAGAGGATGGTTGAATTTACAAGTAATTATCCTCGTGGATATTAGAAAAATCTTGTAATCAGCTGAGAAAACAGTTTGTAGTTTATTGAGGGCAACAAGGGTCCTTCAACCAAAAAATATTCCTCGCCCTTTTAGATGTTTTTTCTGCGATATTTCGTAAAATTCGTTCATAATTGTATATAATGAGTGGAGGAATAAGCAGGATTTGCGGAGATTAGGACTGTTAGTAATTCTTTCTCTTTTGAGTTTATTTGCATGTAAATGGACCTGTCTCTCTTCTTTGCCAAAACTCGTGAGAGAATAAATAGTTTGTTTCTTTATGGAACAGCCAGGATACTTTAGAAATTTTTTTTTTCTCCAATCATTGTTGTCTATCAAATAAAAATACAAATTAATTGAATGCAAGGTTATTCATAACAATATTACCACTAACAGAGGAATAATTTGACAGTCAATATTAGGAACGTACTTTCAACGTTGGAAAAAACAGGTCGTCAAGGTTCATTCATAAGAAATGAATCACGAAAAATGAATTCCTAATTAAAACCTTCAATGAAATTTTTAGTATACATCACTGAAAACCATTTTCCTAAAGTTGACACTAGTGGCAAGAAAAGGAGCTAGGGTGTTTGTTGTGTTCCTAATGTTGACGATTTGTTTATTTAACGTATTTCATACGTTGACAGTCCAAAATTCGAGTGTCATTGGGCTCTTAGAATTAACTGAAAACAATTAAATGAATGCATTACAAAACAAATATCTTAAGAAATATTCTTCTTTTATCAAATTAACCAAGGAAAAGAGTGACAGGTAAATTGAAGACGTGTCATACTAAAATGGCTGTAGATGTTATTAACTGAGCAGTTGATATAGTTAGTAAACATATTTGCAGCAACTTTAATGAATTCTCTTTAATACAATTGTTATTATTCAAATTTAAATTTTAAGTGTCAACTTAAGAAACCGTGTTAAATATTGGACTGTGTAAATTATATCCAAATTTTAGAATTTTAGAGATTTACCCGAAAAATAAATTTCTAACAATGGTAGTGGAATAGAGCTAGTAATTAACTGGAAGTATCCTCTTGAACAAACGTTTATAGCCATGATATTCTTTCATTTATATTCATTAAAGAAAGTGTTATTATATAAATATTTTTTTGTTTTTTTATTTAATCATAAATTAAAAATGACCACATAACTT
Source organism: Halyomorpha halys (assembly GCF_000696795.3). Lineage (NCBI taxonomy): Eukaryota > Metazoa > Arthropoda > Insecta > Hemiptera > Pentatomidae > Halyomorpha > Halyomorpha halys. The sequence goes on along the minus strand of NW_027116062.1, from coordinate 1,153,617 downwards.
TTAAAAACATACAAACATCTTGACAATACCAAATATATAGCATTTTTATTAGCAATAATTACACTCTGCAGAAGGAACTCTAAACCAAGATTCGGATAAGAAGCAGGACTCAAGGTCTCTCTCAACCGCTTTATTTGTCATTGAAAGCCAGTGGAAGTTGAGTGAAGGCACATAAGCCGCAGACGCTTTGGACATAAGAGGTAAATCTGGCCTCTGTAAAACTATCTCCCCATTGCCGTTCAAACCTTAAAAGGCGATTGTAGGATTAAATAGACCTAGATGGAGATCGTAGTAGGTGATTAATTTGGAGTAATTATACAGCATTCGATCTAAAATAAATGGGACCTGAAGGTGCCACTGTGA
>NW_027116062.1:1150948-1152169 GCF_000696795.3 Halyomorpha halys | reverse complement strand
ACTTCCTTTTTATTTACTTTTTTATTTTTCTATACTTACTGTGGTTGTTATCTTGTTCTGTTTTTAGCCCTGAAGAAGGCTAGAAACTCTAGCCGAAACGTTGGCACATTAAAATAAGTTAATCAAACTTATTTGTGTTTTTCATTGACCGCACCCCCAACCATCTTCTCCTCATTCATCATCCACGGTCAACTATCTCTCATAATTAAAAAGGATTTTTTTATGTTGAATCTAACAAATTCCTATTTTTTTTCCCTAAATATTAATTGAGGATATATATGGAAATATTTATCCAATGTTTTTAACTTTTCCTCCTGAATTTTATTAAAGAAAAGAAAAGGTCGAGGAAATAGTGACGTTCTAGCAAAATCTATTTATAACTGGCCGCAGTCAATACATAATGCAATGAGGCAGAATTTGAAAAAAATACTTAACAGTTTCATTCACTTCATCTCTCAATTAAAAATATAAATAAATTCGGTGCTTCTGCAATAAACCCGACAAGGCCCTTCAATTATTCAGACGCTTCGCAGACCAGTTCCTCTCTAACGTTACCAGCAATAACTTATTGATCTCACCTATTTGTTATTTATTTCGTTAATTGTACTGATTTTAAAGTCTGGGGACACGTGACACCGTTAATATTTTATTTGCACTTGTACCAAGTTAAATTTTTAGAACTCGTTATTATTTTTCTCCTTATGGAGAAAATCAAATGCGAAACATTTGACGCCTCGCAAAGTACAGATAAAGTACAGATTTCAGCACAATTAGTAAATAATCATCAACCGTCAGCACCCAAACCAGTAAATAATCACCTTTAAAGTCTCCGTTTTTTTTTTTTGCTTAATCTAATTCCATTATCCCGCGTTTCATTGACAAAGGTTAAAATGGTTTGGCTCCATTTATTTTCGCCATACATGATTTTGTTATTTTTATAGACTAATCAAATAATGCCTCAATTCCTTTAGAATAATTAAGACATCCAGTAATCAGAAAGGGCGAATTTGGTTTCCAGTCGCCACTGAAAGGTGGGGAGGTACTTTCTAAAGGTAACCTTTTTATTATTCACAATTCGATCGAGGTTTTCCACGATGTCAGCATAAAGATTCTCCTGTGGACCTACCAAGCCTCCTGTCTTGAGATCATACGTCCTCTTCTCTTATCGCCAAAAGAGGTCGAAAAACACTCAACATTATTATCGGCTTTGATTATACACTG
>NW_027116062.1:1143268-1145338 GCF_000696795.3 Halyomorpha halys | reverse complement strand
TGTCCAAGTCTTATTTTCAGTGAGAAGTGGATGGTTGAAGGATTTGTATTTTAGTAGCTTTTTAGTAGTTTTCCATAATGATTTGTCAGTGCTATTTATGTTTTCTGTTAAATTCTGGAAATTTTGTATTCTGTGTTTTCTAATTTCTGCTTTTAGTCTGTTAGTCAATGTATTGTAATGAGTATTGTCCGAGGCATATCATTTTCTATGCCACCTCGCTCTTGCCCGGCGTTTTTCTGTTAATTATGCTCGTATGTGACGAGGTAAGTTGTTTTCTCTAAAACTTTTTATGTTCATTGGTGAAGTATTGTTAGTGATAGTAGTTCCTATCGATCTAGAAAGTATTTCGATTGCATAGTCGAACTCTTCTTTTGTTTTTAGTGGAATTTTTAAGTCAAGTACGTTTTCTAGATCAGTCCGAAAAAATTTTCAGTTTATCTGTCCTATAACCATTGAAGGGGGAGAGGGTCTAGGAATGAAAATTGATTAAAACTATCTCTTTTATTGGATTTGATGCATTTAAGAGGGAACTGAGGAGAGGAAATAGGATGAATATAGTTGGAAAAAATTGTATTGGGTCTGATGTCTGATGAGCTCACCAGTTGTCTTGTCAATAGTTAGTTGTCCTTAGTAAAATCAGAGACTGTTTATGTACCATTTATTCTTCCGCTTCGTTATTTATTAGAGACTTGAAGTTTTTTTAAAAATATTTGTAGTCAGATCAAACACTTTCTGGGAGAACATTCCATATGCTTAAGCTTGATTAAAACATGTTACTTGAATTTAATTTGATTTAATTAAATGAAACAAATTTCTTTAAATGAAACCATATTAAGGCTTATTAATTTAAGAAGGAAACGAATTCCATGAGGAAAAACATCAAGTTATAAGGCTGAAAATACTTTAATTAGAATATGGGGAATCATACTTGTACTTATGCATGAGGATTATACTTCCTCGTGTTCTTTATAGATGCGAAAAATATCTAAACACATAATGCCTTAGGCTTTTAAAAAGAACAAGGTTTAAATAACATTATTGGCATTGCCTGTAGAATTAAGACTACTATACAAAACAGAATCATGTGATCAACCCATATATAAAAGAGTTTAACTGATAAGACAACCAGTGCTAAATTTGCAAATAAACATCCAATGAGTAACATGTACGGAGTATTTCTACGGTACACTGTGCGAGGAGATGCGTAATTGGAGGTACCATTTTTGCTGACGATACGGGAAGTTACTTCTATAATCAAGGAAACACGCAACAAGAAATAAAATTGCTACGACGGCAGTTAGCTGCAGATGTCATGTAGAGAAACTTTATAAATTTCACCTAAAGGTGTAATACCATAATGCGAAATAATAGATGAATTACATATACATAAATATACACATGTATATTACTTTAAAAATTATGTCAATAAATAATGAATTCATCAGGATCAATTAACCGTCAATAAGTAATTAATAATAGTTTTTATTTTATTTTTGATACGGTTTATTAACTCTATGCCAGCCAATCAGTAATACAGCTATACATATAATAAACATAAGGGATAGCAAATGGAAAGGTAATTCGATCTGGTTACACTCTGGTTTCAGGAATCTATTTTAATTTACGAGGAGAATTATAGGGCTGGATTGATCTTGATTAGTAGGATTGAATAGATCAAAGGAATAGCGTAGGAATAAAGGGCACTTCCTATTTGTGATATTACACGAGCTATTAAAGAAAAAACCTAGAAAGGAAAACAAAAACAAAGGCACGTTTTGTAAGGCTGATCTCATCACGAATTTTTCGTATATTTGTAATTTAATGAATTTGCCTCTCTTTCCTAAGATATTTTTCATAAAAGTATTACCAACTATTCACTCAAAAATACAGTAGATTAAAAAAAATAGGATATGTTAGAAGGAAGTATGTAAATATTTTATTAAAACAAAAATCATCAACTAAGAAAAAAAACTACAAATTTTTAGATCTCGACTGATTGGTTTCAGTGCTCCATTCCTCATCCCATTTTTATTATTATTAATGCATACAGGAAGCTCAAGAAGCAAGCAA
>NW_027116062.1:1139987-1143218 GCF_000696795.3 Halyomorpha halys | reverse complement strand
GAACGATTATGGTTAGTGGCAAAATCAAACGAAAATGGTCCTTTCTCCAACAAAGAACATTTGCCCAAATGAAAATATGTAATAATAATACATACATATATATTGAGAGCTGGTAGCTTAGCAGTAAGACACTGTGCTACTAACTCTAAGGACCTAGTTTCGGCAGATAATTATTTTCTGTTTCACTCCTGGCCATGAGCCACTCATGTGAGTTTGGAAGTCCAACGGGATCCTCCCAGACTTATATAGTGGGTATCCTTAGTTGAGTAAAAATATGGCAGTCGAATATAATTCTGACCAAATCACTTTATATATATAGTCAGGATTTTTATATTTTCCCTTCTAAATAAAAGGGTGTAAATCGATCCAAACATTTATTGTGTACTTACATCCCTAATTCATATTGCCCTTGAGTGTGGCAGAATGTATTATTCCAATAAAAGTTTTTCAAAAAAATATTGTTCAAGGTAATACAATGAGTTAGTTGTATATACTAAAATACTAATTGGTTATTGGACCTTATATACTTAAAAATTTGTTTTCGCATGGTTACAGTAGAAATCAAATAAAGTAAACACATCAATAACTGAGCAGGCTGAAAGTGACTTAATGGTGTAAAGGAACCAGGGCTTAAGAAGCTATTTTTATGTATACCTACAAGCTGTGGGAAGGAGGATCGGAGTGTAGGAAGGTGATGGCTTTTACCTCTATGATAGGCCATGGTAACAGTCACAATCAAACGCTTCACTAGCATTTTTTTAATACAAAATATACAACGCGATGGAGGCATTGTTTGTTCGGTTTCGTTGAATCAAAGTTTCAGTTCATCGCATTTTAAATTTACCGGAATTCGAACCCTGTTAATTACATTTCAAAATTAATATACTAAATATAAACTAAACATACCAGTTTCAGGAAATATAAATTATTCTCTCTCCTAAAATATATATCGGGCTATTAGTATTAATCAGGACCAGAGAGGAGCAAAATTGAAAATAATTTAAATTAATATGTGAATGTTGGTTAGATCATTTATTAAAAACATGAGTGAAAATTCATGTTTAGCCTGTGAATCGATACCAATCATACAAGCGGTGTGAATCCACTGGTGAAAAATATTTTTTTATTTACAGAAAGTTGTTTAAACGTACAAAAAAAGTTATATTTTACGATTTTACTGTAGGAGAAATTATAATTAAAAGTATAATGTAATCAGGACATTCTTAAGTAAAAATAATTATATAAAAAAGGAGTTTTTAAATAATATTTTGTAATTTATTATAAATAATCTAATTATTTATAACTTAAATAATACCTTTTCAAAGTTTACGCCTCATTTCTTTTCGTAAGGCGGAAGAGAGTGGCATGATTTTTTTGCATGTGAATGGCAATGATGGCTCCTACAAGCATAAGGCTTGCTCAAAATTTTTATACATACGTTCAAGTAGTACCACACAATGTTACCGATTGACTATGTATGCTTTACCGTGTGTAGTTACCTTGAAATTGACAATTAAAATGTTCAACTTATTCATGAGTATAAAATAAGTTTTGATTCTTCACGACCCTTTTATCTGAAATATTCTAGGAACAACTACATTTTAAGGAATTTTAAAGTTTTAACAGCCTCTGTTGTAGTTTTTTAAAAGTCGAAAGCTTTGTGTCAGTCTATAAAAATCATAACGCTAGGGCTTTCAGTAGGTCAGATTGTTAGGCCTAGATCTATCGTTCTGAAATCTGCGAGCGGCGCTGGTTCAAATCCAGCCTCGAGCGTTAACTTTTTCATTAAGTGGTGGTCCCACAAAATGAAAATCTTGACACCATACCACACCTTGGTTATAGTATGGTTGGTCACCTGTAGATAACTAGGCAAATATCACAGCGATGGTTTGCCTTAAAAATAATAATAATAAAGTAAAATGATACCACAGTGATAGCATATTTTTGTTGATTTTTTTCCTCAGTCATGTTTCACGAGATATTTCGTAATAAGGTTTCCTTGGATGTCAGATAGTTCCTAGAGGATAACAAAGTTCTCTTCACAAAAGTATCAGGAATGATTTTTTATCACACTTTGGTAAGATGTGGCCAATGGGACCACAGTCATTATCATTACCCACACTCTCCTGCCTCATTTTGTTATTTAATTTATTATAAAACAAAGGTTATTTGCTAACATTAAAAAGGTTCACACACTGTTCCAAATAACGACACGATCAGTAAATGCCGTCTTGAAAAGTGAATGTTTTGACATTAAAAATTCCACAGCTAAAAATTATTCAGTTTATTTCAAAAATTTATATTTTCACGTGTTAAATAGGAGTCGAAGTTCAATAAAAAAAAAATTAGCTTACCTCCTGTAGAGGAGTTTTGATTGAAAACACAATTTTATTTCAGTTTTATTTATTTCTAAATAAACAAATAATTATAATGAAAAATTGGTGTTCTAAACTTTTCATCGTCAGTAAACAGCCCTAAGCCACTAGTTGGAAAGTTGAAATCATTAATTTTTTCATAAAGCAAATACAATAACTAGTCAACTCAAACATTCCAGTTACTGGAGTGAAATAAGTTTTAAGACTGCCGCACGCATAAAGTCATAACATTTGGAAAGTGATTTGGAGTGTGTGATTCCATCACTGATGCCTGACGCGTGCATAGGTTAGCAAGCAATTATGAAAATAGTGAAGAGCCTTCTTTAAAAATTCCATTACTGGATCATAACGACCTCGAAGCTAATATGAATAGGACCTTAATTAACCTAACATCCTAAAAGGGAAGTTCCATCGCATGAACGGGTTTTATTGCAGCCCTTTTTTAACTGGGTCTACATCAAATGTAATCACTCAGCCGTTGGGCCTGATGAAGAGAGGAAGTAAATTCATTTGTATTTCGAAAAAATGGGAATTACTTCTATATTTAGGCATGGTTTGAATTAGGAAATTGTAGCACAAAGGTTCAAGAAATATTTATGTTCAATAAATATTTAATTAATCTATTTAAAATGTGCTGAGTTCTTGTTTGTTAAACAATACAAATGCAATCCATGAAATGGGAAAACATGAGGTCTGCTATTCGTTCACCCATTTCTTATACTTTGCGAACAAATTACTCTTTTTATTTAAATAAGTAAACGTGTTGATATAGACATCGATGTTACAGGGATACCGACAAAAATCGTGAATTTCCAATCCGCATGAAGAACTAAAAACTATTTAGAAATTAATCAAA
>NW_027116062.1:1101511-1137310 GCF_000696795.3 Halyomorpha halys | reverse complement strand
AGTAAAATCAGAGACTGTTTATGTACCATTTATTCTTCCGCTTCGTTATTTATTAGAGACTTGAAGTTTTTTTTAAATATTTGTAGTCAGATCAAACACTTTCTGGGAGAACATTCCATATGCTTAAGCTTGATTAAAACATGTTACTTGAATTTAATTTGATTTAATTAAATGAAACAAATTTCTTTAAATGAAACCATATTAAGGCTTATTAATTTAAGAAGGAAACGAATTCCATGAGGAAAAACATCAAGTTATAAGGCTGAAAATACTTTAATTAGAATAAGGGGAATCATACTTGTACTTATGCATGAGGATTATACTTCCTCGTGTTCTTTATAGATGCGAAAAATATCTAAACACATAATGCCTTAGGCTTTTAAAAAGAACAAGGTTTAAATAACATTATTGGCATTGCCTGTAGAATTAAGACTACTATACAAAACAGAATCATGTGATCAACCCATATATAAAAGAGTTTAACTGATAAGACAACCAGTGCTAAATTTGCAAATAAACATCCAATGAGTAACATGTACGGAGTATTTCTACGGTACACTGTGCGAGGAGATGCGTAATTGGAGGTACCATTTTTGCTGACGATACGGGAAGTTACTTCTATAATCAAGGAAACACGCAACAAGAAATAAAATTGCTACGACGGCAGTTAGCTGCAGATGTCATGTAGAGAAACTTTATAAATTTCACCTAAAGGTGTAATAGCATAATGCGAAATAATAGATGAATTACATATACATAAATATACACATGTATATTACTTTAAAAATTATGTCAATAAATAATGAATTCATCCGGGTCAATTAACGGTCAATAAGTAATTAGTAATATTTTTTATTTTATTTTTGATACGGTTTATTGACTCTATGCCAGCCAATCAGTAATACAGCTATACATATAATAAACATAAGGGATAGCAAATGGAAAGATGGTTCGATCTGGTAGACTCTGGTTTCAGGAATCTATTTTAATTTACGAGGAGAATTATAGGGCTGGATTGATCTTGATTAGTAGGATTGAATAGATCAAAGGAATAGCGTAGGAATAAAGGGCACTTCCTATTTGTGATATTACACGAGCTATTAAAGAAAAAACCTAGAAAGGAAAACAAAAACAAAGGCACGTTTTGTAAGGCTGATCTCATCACGAATTTTTCGTATATTTGTAATTTAATGAATTTGCCTCTCTTTCCTAAGATATTTTTCATAAAAGTATTACCAACTATTCACTCAAAAATACAGTAGATTAAAAAAAATAGGATATGTTAGAAGGAAGTATGTAAATATTTTATTAAAACAAAAATCATCAACTAAGAAAAAAAACTACAAATTTTTAGATCTCGACTGATTGGTTTCAGTGCTCCATTCCTCATCCCATTTTTATTATTATTAATGCATACAGGAAGCTCAAGAAGCAAGCAACATGAATCATCGTGGGTGGGTAACAATATCGCAGAAGACCTTACTAGCACGTATTTATTAATTTAAAATGTCAAGTAAGAGTACGTTATAGAGTAAGATAGAGAAGCTTGGATAGACGGAGGGGGCCTATCTTTTGATGTTACCATAACGCTGGAGAAAAACAGTCATCAGTCGCTTTAAACGAAAAGGATAAGCTAGAGGATAGCACCATTCTCCATACCTCGTAATCTTTACTTAAGTAAAGGAAATTTAGAGTATATTGAAGTAACATCTCCAAAAATAGTTGAATCACAAATAGTGAAATCCAGATAGAATTCGGAAGGGATTCAGAGAAGAAATAATTTTGGCTCCTTTTTTTCCTGATCACTCTAAAACAAATATAAGATGGATTTGAATTTATAAACATTATGAAAAAGGTATAATTCAGTAAAAATATTACTGTTTTCAACCTAGGGTATTAAAAGGAGTGGAGAGGATTTTTTTGGGGGGAAAATTTTCCTTTTCGAGTTCGGATTGAATATCTGCAAGTAAGGTGCTAGTACAAGAGCCGGGAAGAAAAAAAGGCAGTTATCTCACCCCAATTTCTGATTACTTTAATGAAAACTATGTATAATTACTAGTCTAAATTGGTGAGTCTGCCAAGTATAGGTAGGGGGGGGGGAATAAAAAATGGCGGTTGTTTCAAAACCTTAAAAAACACTAATTTTTCATTCGGTGCTCTATATCTTAAAAACTACCAACAACACTAGAAAACCAAAGAGCAAAGCTATATCTCGAGAACTATTTAACGGAAATAACTCTTTTAGGGCTCATATTTTAGCAAATTTGCTCATCTTTAAATGACGTTCTCTTAGGTTTTCTTGTGTTGTTCCAACTTTTTAAGATATAGAGCTCCGAATGAAAATTTTTTTTTTTATCGCTTTCAAACACCCGCCCTTTTTATTTCCCCTACCTATACTTGGCAGACTCATCAATTTTGACTGGTAATTATACATAGTTTTCATTAAATTGATCAAAAATTGGGGTGAGATTTTTTCACTGCCTTTTTTCTCCTCTAGGGCTCTTGTACTATTCCCCCCCAAGATGAATTTCAGTCTCGTCTCGACAGGTTTTTGTATTCTACCAATAATCCTTGACGACAAAGAGCGTTGTTTGATTTACGTTGACTCGTTCTTGTTCAGTGTCGTCATTCACTCTGTTTAGGAATTACAGTTTTTTTTTAATATGGTTTTTAAAATGTTTTCTACAGTTAACAATTCTATGGCGTTACAAGCCTATAATATATAATAGTGGTACTTTTTAACCATTAAATGGACCTATAATATTATCGCTTATTGTTGAGAGCTAAATTGACTGGAAATAATCAGAGCAGAACTCCCTTAGCAGTTTAAAAGTTTAAAGCGGCATTCAAGGACGGAAGGATGCGCCCTGATTGACGGGCAAGCTAAACCGAATAAAGCTCCGAAGGAAGTGAACACAAGTTTTCCGATTAGACTTAACCGAGATCCATCATCTCGATCATTCTCCTTCCAATTTTTCTCTCTGTCTTGGGAGAATTAAACTCCTACACTCTCCTATTAAAAGTAGCATTTTCAGAGATCCCTTCATGAGAATTAAACTTTAAATTGAGTATGAATTTATATTAATGCAGTTTGATTTTATATATTGAGTACTCATCAAAGTATTAAATCTGTTGGAACGCGTTATAATGAACTCCTTTTGTTCCTTGGAAAGAAGGAAATAAAAACTGCATTAAGTAACATTAAATTTGTAACGGAACTGAAAACTTCTGACATCCATCCCTTTTTCACTTTACTTGTAATAATGTGATATTTCTTTTCTTTAACCGAAACTGCATACCCATGGAAGTAAGTTATATAGAACATTGAACTAACAAACTGACTTAAAATGATATTGCTCATTTGCAAGAGGAGTATCCTGGTACGAAATTGAATGTTCACGGAAGAAGAAAAAACTTAATGTTTTCAAGATCTCATTGTAAAAGGAGAATAGCGTTTGATAGCTTTACTTCAACCCATTTGATATCTCACTAATCCAAAAATATTATTTTTACATGAAAATATTATTGTAATGTAATATCATTATATTATTGTATATTGTTTTACAGATAATACATAATATTTGTAATATTCGGTCAACGGAACAATTAATATGGAAATAAATAAGGCAATTCGATATTATTCAACGCAGAATTTCGGGTCATGTACTCCTTAAATATAATTAAAGTCATTTGGTTGTTAAAAGTACCAAGTATTGTTTCGAGATTGTTAATAAACGAATACCTAAATAAACACTGAGAAGAAAACCGAGATGTAGATAAGATGATGATATTAGCTCTGGTTTAATGGACGTATATATTAATGGTACTGAGTAAAAGAAAGTATATAGACGATCATTATTGGAACCGTCGTCCAATTTTCGAATTTTTTAACTTCATTCTTACTTCTACGACTCAATTTTTCGAAGCTAATTGACTAGATAACTAATTACTGCCCGTATAACTACTTGGCGCTGAGTAAAGGAAGCTTACGATCATATGTCCCCCACGGCTAATCGAAATTTATACCACTCAAGGCAGCTGCCCTTTTAAAAGTTAGTTGTGGCCTTAGCAGACACAGTTTCTGCTTTAAAACTTTGCCGCAGGGCAGGTCCCTTGTCCCGGCAACGGATTTAATTCACTGATGAATGGCTTAAAAGTGAACTTTTTAAATTCTTAAGTCCCCAAAAGTTCCGACATTCATCCCTTTTTCACTGTACTTGTATAAATGTGCTATTTTTTTTTCTTTAACAGAAACTGCATAAGCTGATGTATGGAATACGTTATATAAAAAATTGAACTAAATCCATAGAAGACACTGAAAATTAATAGCGCAAATTGGTATTTTAATAATCGATGTAGAGGATATAAAAGTTTTTTTTTTTAAAATATTTTAATGAAATTTACAAGTGTATATTATATAATACATTAAGTAAATTTTATCTTAGTTAAAATGGAGTGTTACAGGCGTGTAGATAAACTACCCATTGGTAGCACTCTAATGACATTTTACATTAGCAGGTCTCGTGGCCATCTTCTTTTCAGGCGTCTCGGAGAATTGTCAGTTATGGAAGAGGATGCAAGGTTAGAAACTAGGGGGTTTGAGTGGTTAGGGAGTTTATAATGGAAGGAGTGATCTGGTTCGGGCTAGATCGGTTACCTAGGTGAACATTAAGGTCTTTACGTATGATTCTATTTGTATATAAAAGTTAAAAAAGAAAAATGAATTCAGTCAGTAAGAGATTACATTTATTCTGATCCAATAAGAATAAATTTATCTTTCATTACTCCAACTAAGGCATACTGCAATGCTATAAATATTACTGGAAAAATCTGTTCAGAATATATTACAATTAAATTTAATTCGTATAAATAAAATTGACATTATATAATTTAGAATGCAGCAATCTTATCATTATCAATTATTTAACTCTGTGTGGAGTATCAGGTGGCAGCGGAGAAAAACTGAAATAACTTGAATTTTTCTTGTATCTTGTGGTATTGAGGCAGGCGTTATCCATTTCTTAAACCAGTCTATGGGTGGTCAACTTCAAGAACTGAGTGAAACCTCCGTTTCTTACCAGATGTGATATGAGGTTCTCCCACTATGTCCCGTCATTTTCCTTCTTTTTTTTTCTTTCCATACTCCCTTATTAAAATATACTCTTGCCGAAATACCAGGCAGGGTAGGAAACGAAAAGCAAAGACAGCTTAATATCTTAATATTCAATTACTGAGTTCATTTACAACGAAGATATTCACCGAGTGCATCGCGTAGTTCTTGATTCATTGCCGAAGATACCTATAAGGCGTTTTATAATTTGGCCAGATTTATAACCATCGATAAAGACTGGTCGTGAGGATCGATTGCAGTCCACAGTTGAGAGGGGAGGACAAGGGCAACTTTACATACAAATACAAAACACTGAGTCGCTTCGGAATTAATTTGCAGTTAAACTGATCCCCCTCCCCGAATGAAAAAGTTTTACAGCCGTCCGAAGGGATCCAATCTGCCTCCTATATCGAACTATTAACGGTTCCTCCCCTTTGCTGCATTCCTTCAACTTGGCCTCCTTTTGGGGGCAAATTCATTTCATGTAAAGTGGATTGCAAAGGTGCAGTAAGATATATGTAATAACAGCTTAGTATACTTTATTATTTTTGTCAGGATTTGCATTAAACAGAGAAGTTTTTTTGAAACAATAAACATTACATTAGCTGTAAAAAAGATTTTTAAAATACTTCAGGATTTTTCATAGAATGAAAAGGAAAAAAAAAAAAACTGGTTTTCAGAGATGAACAGGATTTTGGCAGTAACATGAGACCATCTCTTAACTAATGAGATTTTCTATTTTATTGAGATATACATTTTTAAAACTAAGAATCGGACTACTAAATAAATTCCTATCGTAACCGTAGGGAAAACTAATTACATCCTTTAATGCAGCGGTTCTCAAAGGTTTCACAGCAGGCTGTGGTGCTCTGAGTATATGTTATGGGCGCCTCAAGCTAATGCACCTTTCTTGAAATAGTACAAAAAAATAAATAAATAAGTTAAATTTAAATAGCAAACGTACAGCACATTCCAGCATTTATTTGATACTATTTTTTTTCTTGATTCCGTACATATTAAATCCCCTTAATGATAATAATGGCGACATTGTGATATTTTTTATAAGGGTGCCGTGTATTTTTTACTGGCCCAACAACAGTGCCGTTACATTTTTTAGCCCTAAAAGGCTAACCATGATGAAAAAGTTCGGAAACCACAGATTTAATATACACTTAACAACATCGCAAAAACTTTTAAAAACCGAATAGTCCATATTTTAGAAAGTTTCTGAAATGTATTTAGATAGTTTAAAACATTGAAACATGGATACCTTCCATTTCAAAACCATTCATCGCAAATCTGAAGTTTAGGTCCAAAAGATGTCAGTGATTGAGTATAAATGAGGCGTGGCATTCCATAACCGGACAAATCATGTTGTTTAATTAATTTATTAAACAACAATTTTAGTACAAGATCATCACAAGGTAATATGGTTTCTTTTCCAAATTAACTTATAAAAAATGACTTAATATTCCGAAAAGTAGAACCACATATTCCAGAAGACATGACCGAAATCCACAATTCAGGGAAAACTGGATGAGAGACCTCCTCGACTAATATTATAGTTAATATCGACAATCCAGGAAGTGGGCTGGGTACAGCTCCTCTCATGACTTGTTCACTGGTTGTCAATACCACTGACTGACAGGAGTGAATCAGGAGATTAATATTTAATAAAGGACGTCATGGCTGACCTTCCCGTGTTGACATTGCCCGAAACCAAGCTTAGTGGAGAACGATTAATATGTATTCAGATAAATAGTGAAGAATACAAAAATCAAATTGGTTGATTTTGGTTCGGAGTGTAAATATCAAGGACATCAATTTATGCATACAAATTGCGTTTTATTTACAAGTTTGTGAAACTATTAATGATTTCTTCTCTCACTTACGAGTGTGTTAGGCCTAACTCAAAAACGAAAATCAGAACAAAACTGAAATTGCATATTTAAGGCGGGTGCATACCACATGCACATAGGTGTGACTTCGGGGTATAGAAAGAATTTGGAGTGGGTAAGGCGAGAGGTAGACGTGTCAAAGTACCCCCACCCTCTATGTATCTGCCAATTCTACTGCGCTTAGGTTTTCCTTGCTGTTAAAGTGTTTACAACCTGATTCTTTGATGAATTTATTAGTCTGTGGTTATAAAATGGGTCAACTGAGTTTGTGTCAAGGTGGTTTTGTTATATCTGACTCCAATTGATTATATTGGGTACTATTAACCAGAAGGCCTCAACAATGTGTGTTCAAGTTAGGTAAGGTAGTTGATTAGGAGATGAATAGACAGGATGAGACTTATGGGGTGACAGCCATAATTTCTCTAAGGGTGGTAACCTCGTCCTACTAGGTACTATTCCAATAGGTACGAAGGAGGATTGCAAGTTGCAAGTCCGCAGAGTAACCAACCGCCGGGTAATGCAGGAAGGTAACTCCTTTCAACCGGTACTATTCCTGTAGATAGGAAGGAGAAATACAGGCTTGGCGGGTAGCTAGCGGCTGGGTCCTACAAGAGGATAAAAGATAGATGAAGAAGGAGGCGACCAACAGGGAACTAGCGTGAAATAAGTAAAGTACGCTCTTAAAATCAAAAAGTATGTTGGAAGAATACATTTTTTTTTTTTCTCGATCCCTTTAGAAATAGAAAGAAACAATGAATTAGTGAGTACTTTATTGTGAAAAGAAAGGAAACAAATCGTGTTGTGTATGACCTTTTACTACCTTTGGTATTTTAAGGTTACCTGTAATGTTTATTGTTTTTTGTGAAATATCCATTCTAGATGGTACTATTTTTAAATCCAGAGGTGAGGGACCTCCTCGTGTTGAGAAGCATAAATTTTTTTTCTGATCCCTCTAAAACAGAAATAAAAAAGTAAATTAATAAGTGCATTACTGTGAAAAAGAAAAAGTAATTCGTGTTGGGTCTTACCTTTTACTATCTTTGGTATTTTAAAGTTACCTGTCATGTTTAATGTTATATATGAGCTATCCATTCTAAAAAGGAGCTATTTTAAGTCTGGAGGTGAGGGGTCTCCTCGTAACAAGAGTGGGAAGTGTGTGTCAGGTGATGGCACAACTGAACATTGATCGTACATTCAGAATAAACTGATCCCTCTAAAACAGAAATAAAAAGTGAATTAATAGGTGATACTGGGAAAAGAAAAGTAATTTGTGTTGGATCTTACCTTTTATTACCTATGGTGTTTTAAGGTTACCTGTTATGTTTATTTGTATACATGAGATAAAAAGAATAAACTGAAGAAGAATAAACTGAAGTACTCTTTTTTTTTCTCTCTTTGAAGTGAACACTCTGAAGTACTTACTCTTTTTGGTAAACTTTATTTATTAAATCAACATATTTACATTTATTATACCATTTAGATGTTTATATATAACATTATAAAATTATTTACTTTTTATTGAATAGATGAACAGGATAAATGGCTAAAGAAAACATATGTGGTGCTCCAAGGTGAAACGAACCGAAGCTCTTCATCTTGGCGGTAAGCAATAATGGTTTCAGCGGCTGTAATAGTTACACAGTCTAGATTAGCAGGTAGTGTGTAGATAGAATTGCGATTAAAAAATGAGTATCTGCGTAGCATTTGGTTGCAGCAATCATAATAATCAAAAAGATGACTAAGAATTTAACATGCAGGTCTTTTTTCACCGATAAATTATTAACCAACTAATATTCTGCCTGTCAAGCAATAATAATCATGATGTCAAAATTACATTAATTGAAATCGACCAAAATAAATGAATTACATAAGTAAAATCTTTATCAAGGTCTAAATTTATTTTACAAATACAAATTAAATTTTCATTTAAAGTTCCCTTTCATTTTAAATTTGTGCCCTTTCAGTACACATAGTTTCGAACCAATATTACCAGGTCTTTTTCAGAAATAGAATGAACTAAATTATTGTCAAATACAATATTCTAAAATGAAGTCCTCAGAAATTCATACTCTAATCTTATCATAGAGGTTTTTCTTCCTTAGTTCTATTCTTGCCAAAGTGACATGGGCGGTAAGGTACTTCAGGACCGTTTGTAGCTGAAGAAGTTCAGCGACTGTGACTGTCTCACTACTGCTTCAGTTTAAATCCAACCTGAAGCGTTGACTTTTATTTCTGTGGCGATCTCAAAAAATAAATCTTGATCTCCCACCATGGTTAGATAGAATAGGTTGGTTACCTCTATATAACTTTAATTTCAACAAAAATAACGTTAGAAAAGTATTTTATCTTTTATTTACTGTAGAAGAGTGTTAATACTGGTTAGTATCTAGTATTACTGTTAACAAAAAATTAATTCATTTTTGGAAGACCTGACAGCTAAACACATTGGGGCAAGGGTACCACAGTGCTTAATTCAAAATTTAGGGGTTTGGTTCTCACCTGGGTTAGTAAGTATTTATTTTTTTACCACCCCAAGAAATGAATCTTGACATTCCTATTCTGCAGCTGCATAGGTCCTCAGTTGGGGATTTGAGAAATAAAATACATTTTTGTTATGAAAATTCTGACCCCTACTTTTTAGACTAGTCAATAACAAAATATTATTAACATTGGTATCAAACAAGTTTCTAACAAGAATGCTAATAACATTTTTGTTATTAATTACTGTTTTTATTCGAACTATTCTCAATTTTCTTGAGATAACTATAATACTATTTAAAAAAATATATTTAATAAGCATTTGTAACTAGAAATAAGTAGATTTTGGGTAAATTCTATTAAAATGAAGCAAACCATACTAAACTAAAACTTCATGGAAACATTTAAATAAATAACAAAGTACTTAAAAATTTTAATTTTATTCTTTAATGTATTAATTGAAATTTATTGAGAATTTGCAACAACAAACCTCACTATAAAATAAATTTTTATGAACTAAAAATGATTAAAGCAAACCATACAAACTTACCTTATTCTTCGTTTTCTTCCACCCATATGCTTTTCAGCATGTGTGTGCTTCCAACCATTCATGTGTTCCTAACTCTGGCAAAGTACTTCATTTCTTCCAGAGTCTCTCCTCTTCGCCTTCCAATTCTTGGATGGCTGGCGTATGAGGTTCTGGGTCTCTCGGTCTTCTCCCCTCTGATCTCACCTCCAGTTTTTTGATTGGGTCTCTGTGGTAGCCCATCCGGCAGAAATGCCAATTCCACCTCAGCTGCCTCCTCTCCAGTTTCCAGCACTGGGCTTATCTTCAGCTTATCCCTGGTCCTGTCATTTCGGATACAGTCTCTCTGTACTTTCCCCATAATTCTTCTGAGAAACTTCATCTCTGTTGCAGTAACACAGGTTTGTAGCCTCTCATTCAGGATCCAGCTCTTTACTCCATAAAGAAGTATCGTAAGAAGACAGACTTAAACAGGTGGAGCTTCACATCCTCTTTTTTTCCAACAACAGTATTGCAGATCGTATAGTAGACGGAATTGGCATTCATTATTCTGCTTGAGACTGCCGAATCTACTTTTCCAGACCTATTGATTATCGTACCCAGATAGGTATAGTCTGTCACCAACTCCATCACTCCTTCATTAAAGACAATCCTGATATCCTCTTGAGTTCTGCCAACTTGAAGTATTTTGCTTTTTTAGAGGATTGATGGTCATTCCCTTCCTCCTCAATTCTCCATTCCATTCCATTACTGCTGCTAAGGTCGCTCGGAGGAATCTACAACAAGAACTATGTCATCCGCTAATGAGAGGAACTGTACCACGACAGGAAATAGATTTGGCCCATGCATATTCTTATTCATGCTGTGCGCCTTTTACAGATTGAGGCAATATCATAAATATACACAATAATGAGGAGGAGGCTTAGAGAATCACCCTGTTTCACTCCTTTTCCAAGACTAAATACTCCTGAATCCCTTCCATTCAGGCAAACACCTTTTGGTTCTTGATAAATAGATTTTATTGCCTTTAAAAGCTTTATTGGAATGTTTTTGCCTTCAAGGAGTTCCATATCTCATACTGAAGAACCAAGTCGAAAGCTGCTTTCAGGTCTAAGAATTCAAGATAAATATTTCGATTACAGTCCCAGGACTTCTGTATCACATTTCTTAAGGTAAAGATGAGATCATTTGTTTGCCTGTTGGACCTAAAAGGTCAGGTTCCACCAGTGGTTTTAATCGGCTCTCTAGAATGGAGGTATATATTTTATAGAGCACAGAGGACAGGCAGATACGTCTGTAATTGGAACAGTCACTTTGGCTTCCTTTCTTATGTATGGGTATTATAACGTTGAACTCCCATTCTAGAGGAATTCTTTCATCAACCCAAACTCTTTGGAAAAAGTTTTGAAGAGCTCCTACAAACTCTGGTAGACCATATTTAATAAATTCTGAGACTATGTTGTCTTGGCCTGCTGCTTTTCCCATCTTCATTTTCACAACAGTCTTCTTCAATTAGATCGTTCTCTTGGTCCTTCAAAAGGATTCTTCTTCCATTGAGAACATCACTTGCTTCCTAATTGCCTTCAAACTGTCTTGAGTAGTACCTATGTCATATCTCCAGCACTTTTTCTTCTAACACTAACTCACCCTTCTCATTCTTTATATTCCTTACTGGTTTTGCCTTTCTGCCCCTCAAAACCTTGATTTTTTGCCAGAAGAGCTTGATATTCTCTTTATGATCAGCATCACAGGACCGACCGAACTCTTCCCAACTTTGTACTATTCATAGTTGCTTCGACTTCTTTCCATACAGAATATTTTCCAAATGATCTTCTTTTCCTTTACAACAGCTATAAGTTCTTCACGCCACCAATCCGAACATTTCTTATTGACTGACACTTTCTTCACACCACATATTTTAGTCACTGATTCCAGTACGGTTGCTTTCAGATTCTGCCAGAGTTTTTCAATGTTTAGTTCATGCAACCGATTCCTTAGCTCGTTCTCATAATCAATTCTTTTTCGAGTATCCTGCGGCTATTTTATTTCGATCCTTTCATATGCTTTTGGCTAAAGCTTTTTTGTAGAGGGAATTCTGCTATCTGTGATGAAGAGCATGTGATCACTCCCGATTTCCACACCTTGGATTACTTTGACATCTGTGAAAAATCTTCTGACTTACTTGGGATACTAAAACCTAATTTTAACTAAAAAGTAACCTTAAACAAGAATACTTATAACATTTTTGTTATTAATTACTGTTTTTTTTTCCAATTATTCTCAATTTTCTTGAAACAAATTAAGACATTAAAACAACTAAAAAAATCTATTTAATAGGCATTTATAACCAGAAATAAGTAGATTTTGGGTAAATTGTATTAAAATGAAGCAAACCATACTAAACTAAAACTTCATGGAAACATTTAAATAAATAACAAAGTACTAAATATTTACTTGAAAATTTTAGTGTTATTCTTGAATGTATCAATTAAAATGTATTGGGAATTGGTAACAACAAACCTCACTATAAATGATTAAAATTCTGAAACAAATATTTAAGATAGCTAAAACTAACTTAACACAAACTTTCAGCCCAATTGTGTGGGTGAAACTGGTATTGTAACCTAAAGTATTTTAAAAAAATCAAGGATAGAACTATCCATTATTTTATTTTTTTTCAGTTACTTGTAAAATTGATATCAAGGTATATGAAGCTATGATGCATTACTGTGTGAATTTTCAATTAGGAAATAGTATGAAATACCATTAGCAAGTATAAATATTAAATATATTTTACATTCCAGACATAATTACAAAATTATATACAGTATGAACTATACATATAACTATTTACATATAATTTAACTTATATCCCGCTGACAGCTTTATCTAGAAGAGCTTGCAATGATATGGGGTTCCAGTTTGCTCCATTATCACTGCAGAACAGTACATTTCTGTCAATATAGATCTGTAGAAGCCCACACCTGTAGATCTGTTTCCCTTCTCGGTACCTGAAACAATTTTTTTTTTTTATATTAAAAACAACATTAAAACCATCACTAAATATAATCAACCATTATAAAAACTAACTTCTTAAGTAAGGTTTTTCCAACTTTAATTAAAAGTTAAGATATCATACATGAGGTGATAACTAACGAATCATTTGCAGTTTTAATTAAAATAATACTTACCGATTCGGCAAAGGAAGAAAAACAATGCCTCTTTCTTCGCAACGTTTCTGAACTAATTCTTTGAAACCATCAATCATCTGTGAAGCAGTCCTAACAGCTTCAGCCATACCTTGCTGCATATTCTAGGACATAATGATAAACTCAATTCAAGGAGTATAAAAGGTCATATAATTTTATATAAAAATATCAAATAATAATTCCAACTATTATTAAAAAAAAAATCATATACTACTGAATTAAAAATAAAATAATTTTTAAAAAATCAATAAGTTGAGAAAACCCACGTAAGTCATGGGAGCATAGTCCCATGATTTTAACTTTGTTTCTCAAATAATTTTGCTACAATACACTATCTTGATTTAAGAAAACATAAACTTTAATGGAATGTAATAATAAAAAACAAAAAAAAGAATATTGAAAACAGCCCCTAAACCAACCCTCATATAAAAAGAAAAGACAGTGATATAAATCTTGAAATAATAGATATATTTGTAGCCAATTTTTATGTTTGGATAATAGCATATTTGTCCAAATATAAGGTGATCCCTAATATAAGGCAACTATGATTTTTCATATAATATTTACAGAAACACAATATTTATTAGTAATTAGTATTTTATATAATATGTATAAATAAAGTTTTTAAGACACTGATTTTCGTTTAATTGGGATTACTATAATGGAATTACTGTATTCATTTAATACACAATTTTCTTCTAATATCAATTTTAATTTTCAGTAGTTTTATATGTTTCAACATAATCACTCATATTTAATAACAGTTAAAGAAAAATATTAAAACCATCAATATGTAAAAGACATGTCTTCTCCAAACCAGTCTTTACTGCTAAATAAAAATATCACTCATCATAATGCCTTTAAAGGTTGGATTCCACAGTTTGTCAAACGGGACAGTGTGCATCAAAGGCTGTCAAATTTCTGTAATTTATTTTTCTTAACTTCTACTACAACCCATTTTGACAGAGCTGATACAAGGGAGGCGAGGCGACACAGGTGCCTATATAAAATAAAGCACCGATATTTGGTAACTTTTGATGAGCAGCCAACATTCGTTATAAAATCCTAAATATAGCGACCTTCAACATAAGTTGAGTGCCTATTTTCGACTACACTTTCAGGAAAAATATATCACCTTATATTCGGGAAAATATGGTACTTACATATAGACAATTAAAAGACTAAACTTACATACTACATAAATTAAGAATTCTAGTATTATTATTACATAAAATTCTCTGATATAAATTTCTGCAATACAGTACCTGATATCTGACATCAGAATGTATAACAGGTGGCGGAGGTGGTTGGACCATTGGAGGTGGTGCTGTCATAGGAGCACCTCCCACTGACCGGCTCATCATATCTAACGCAGTTCGTAGCTGATCTAAACATTTCAATAAAACAAGAAGTTTATAGTTGCTATATGAATTGAACTTACATCATTCATCATCATCTTTGGTATATATTAATTTTTTTTTTGTTGAAAACCCAAACCTAAAAGTGAGGACTTGAGGTAATATTTTCATTGATACAGTGATGTCTCGATAATCCACAAAAATTGCTTAACCCAAGCCCTAAATTAGGGTATATTCTTTAGAGTCAAAAAGAAGTAAGATGGAAATAAAAGCATAGAGATACTGAGTAATATACAATATATTTCTGAAAATTTTAAGTTAGATTACGAATAGAAATAACTGCTGTTTTACCGAACTACTTTGAGAACTTCAATCTCATGACCATTGGCTTGCAATCACTTAAATAAATCATTTTTATTTCTATCCTAGCAGCCAGGAATATCTTCTAAGAGAAAATATTCCTTCCAGTACCTATACAACATTTGTTATGTCTCTCACCTGATTCAGAACAATTTATATAACTATAGTAGGCACCACCTGATCACCAAATTTGGTCACAAGATTTGGTTATTTTGTAACAGACCTTATTAAATAGACCATCATATGTAATAAATACTATTTATGTTATCAAACATTAATATTAATCTGAAACAGGTGTGGTCTCAATCATTACAGATAATCAAGACTACAATGTATCACTAACTTATGGGTGCATAGATGATCCACTTATTTATTATTATTATTTTATTTTATCCTAATCTTGGCTTTTATTCAAAACGGGTGGCCCTAGGTATGTTTTACACTAACAAATTTAATCATCTTCATACACTTATGACCATCAACAGATTACACAAACGTAATCACCCAGCCTCATGTTACAAGGAACAATGATTACCATGCCCCAATAATAGGATTTGTTAGTATTTAAATTCAACTGCATTATTTAAAATTGAGATTCCAAAGTTTTTGTCAAGTTTAGAGAGATCTATTTTCTCCACCATTATTGTTAAGAAAATTATTTAACTAAAAGGACTAAATCCTGCACATGATATGCACATGACCCAATATCATAACGAGTTGAAGTGGCTCTATCCATCCTTTTAATGCCAGTATTTCTTAGCTTCCTTTTATTCCAAGTAATTAGCACTCTATACTATATGGTAATATAGAATAGAGTATACTGTATATAATATATAAATATAGAACATAAGCATTTATTATTTGTAAATATTGTAATTACTGTTTTGTTTTTTATTTATTTAGATAGATATAGTTTTTATATGTATCAAAAATTATTGATATGAAATTATAATATTAGTTGTAATCGAGTGCGGCCACACTTTTTTTGGCCAGTATATTGTGTAGCCTTATAATTTTTCTAAATGGACCTAGTCCCAGAATAATACACTATTTTTCATTTTATTTCATTTACATTTTCAGAGTGAGATATATATCAAGGTAAACTTCTAAATTTAAATATAACACCCAAGATTAACCTAAATATTAGGTTCAAATAGTATCAGCTATTTCATTCCAACTACAAATACTTAATGTAATTTACTGGAAATTCAAATAATTCATGACATATAACCAACATTTAATAATCAAATAAATGCTATAAGAAATAAATGAACTTCCAAGCAAATAAAGTCCAACTGACCTTTAACTAGTTGTTGATCTCTTAGGGATGGTGGTATCAGAGACTTCCAACCAGAATACCATTCTGTCACCTGATCATAGTTAGGAGCCATGTTGAGCCACATTGTGAGTACCTGGAGCCATTTTGGAAAGAATGACTTTTCCAGAACATCGGCCATGATTTGAGGAGGAATAACTTCAATCCAATCCATGACCCAATTCCAACTATCTGAAAGAAACAAAACATAAAACTTATTTTTATTGATTTTTTGAAGCAGAGCATAGAAAAATATAATTATTGTAAAAGAAACATTATATTGTCAACTAAACAATTTACCTAATGATTGCTGAGCTGGATTTATCACAAACTCTTGCAGAACATGAGCTAACTTAGGAATGATGTTATTAATCAAGAAAGTATCCAATTCTTGCTGGGTGAATACTGAAACCCAAGGTTGTAACATAAGACGAGCGGAATTGTCAGATGGATGCCAACTTGTGAGTGCTGAAGCTAACTTCTGACGAATTACAGGAAAAACTGAAACCCTGAGTCTTTTACCTATCGAAAAAAAAAAAATTAAATCATAATTAAATAAGTGTTCAGCTAACAATTATTAAACAATAATGCATTAATTATTTCAATCTATTAATACCAAGCTGCGGAAGCCAAGGGTGGAGCCATGTATGAACTGGAATGGTGTCTGTCAGTGGATTCCATTCATCTGCAGTATGTTGTATTCTCGGCATTATTAACTGCTGCAGGATATTGTCAAGAATCCAAGGAGGAACTAAGGCATGCCATGTCTGAAGGAGGTCTATCATCGGGTCAGGTACTTTTACATTCCAAGCACTAAAAACATTGGTTTAATTTAAATATCCAAGATGTTTTATATTAATAATATAAAGTAATATTATAAAAAATATGAAATTCATAATTATAATATTACAATATGATATTGATAATATTAACTACTCTATCCATGGTCAAATACTCTTATTTTTCTATTTAACAACATCATGATTAATAATAATAATTTTTAAAAAATATATTAGAATTACTTTTTTTTTGTTACTTTAGTATACCTGAAATTGTGTACATATTTGTATGTTTAAACATTTAGTATTAATCTATGGGTTTACTTTTGTGTAAGTCAAGTCTACCTGAACATCGAATTCCCCACCTTCTTATCTTAGTTTTGGACACATGAAAGTAATCCAAATGAGAAATTTGGCAGTCATTGTTTATGGACTCCCTAAACAGATACTCCCTTCCTAAACAATGACTGAACATTTTCAAGACACCAGCATGGAACAAAATTGAAAATATCTCAACATAATTTGATATTAATAATATGTTTTAAAACTAGCTTTAAAAAAGTCTTTAAGCCTCCTAATGACAGACAGAAAGATTTAAAATTACTAACTGAGGTACTCTACACAATGGCTGATATTTTTAATTTTGTAAATTTAATATAAATTTATGTGAATTAATTGATCCAAAAAGATTTTATATAAATAATTGAAATTAAAAATACCAATAAAAATCGAGGATGTTAAGGAAATAATTATGACATGATGACTAATTGTTTTTTATTGATTTTTTAAAAAATATTATAAACGCATGTTAATCAAAATTTTATGATTGTAAAACCTGATGCTGAAATGTATCTTGTTTAAAATCACTAAATAACAGGTGGGTTGAATAGTTCAAAGGCTGACACATACATGGCACTACTGGTATTAAATCCATATGATTTTTAGTTAGTCCTAACCTTCAAAAAGATACCTTATAAATTTGATATTGATAGCTGTTGGACTATTAGTTAGTGAGATATAGCATTTTGAGTGAATCAACTTTTGTTAGTTTGAAAAAATGGATAAAAAGGAATTTCGTATGTTAATAAATCATTGCTTTTTGGCGAAAAAAAAAAATACTGTTGAAGCCCAGGCTTAGCTTGATAAACATTATTTGGACAAGTGCAGCTAGTGCAACCATTGAGAAGTGGATTACTAAGTTTAAACGAGGCAAAATGAGCACTGAGGACAATGCACACAGTGGACGCCCCAAAGAGGCTGTTACCGACAAAAACATAAAAAAAGTCCACATAATAATTTTGGATGACCGTAAAGTGAAGTTGATCAAGACAGCTGAGACTCTAAAGATATCAAAGGAACGTGTTGGACATATCGTGAATGAATATTTGGGCATGCAAAAGCACTGTGGGTGGCGCACAAGCTCACAATCAACCAAAAACAACAACGAATTGATGATTCTGACCAGTGTTTGGAGCTGTTCTATCCTTTTTCGCATCCACCGTATTCTCCAGATCTGGTCCCCAGCAAATATTTCCTGTTCTCAGACCTCAAGAGAATGCCCGCTGGAAAGAACTTTAGTGCCGATAAAGAGATAATCATCGAAACTGAGGCCTAAAGACAAATCATACTATAAAAATGGTACAAAAAAATTGTATGATTGCTATAATTGTCTCGCCCTCAAAGGCAACTATATTGAATAATAAAATCATATTTTATAAAAAAAAAAAAATTGTTTTCTGTTAGCCTACGAACTTTTCACCCCAACTGTTATGCCTATGTTTCATCTCTTTTAACCTTAATTTCACCTGTTCATCTGAAAATATTTTTTGGACTTACGAGGTACCACAGCTTAAGCAACGATGCGGTAAAAAGATAAATTTTTTAGACTCTGATAAGTACAGAGATTGATTCAATCTGATCCAATCTGAAGTGAACAACAAATATTTGAATAACACAAAGACTGCATTCAACTAATAAAATTAATAGCTTAACAAAATTTTATGATGAATTAAAACAAAAAAGCAATAAAAATTAAATGAAAAACACTAATAATGTTGACAAATGGTTTTTATATACTACTTTTAGGTCGTGGTGGGTTGCTAAATAGTATTCTGTTATTTTACTTAATTTTTTTAACATCCATTTAGATTGAAAAACAACACCTACTTTCTAAATAATTAAAATATAAAAGTGTTACTATAAGTATTAATAAAATCAATACAATTTAAGATTTAAAATCTTAATAAAATTTTTACTAAAATGTCTGGTAAAAATATTAATTTATAAGAATTACTTCACAGCTATTCTTATGCAGGGCATCCAAGCGTCCCATAGTAATCGGTGATATGGATCAAGAAGAGTTGGAGCAGCAGCGAGTGGACCTGCAGACTGAGTTCTTTCAAAAATTTTCTTCCACCGTTGAAGAATAGGAATAGGTTTATGAGGCTCAGTGAGAGGATCCCAAGAGGCCAGCTCTGTTTTCAATAATGGTCGAACCAATGAGGGTGCTAACGAAGCTAAGTCATAAATCATGTAATCTGTCATCTGCTTTTCCTGTAAAAATACAAAAAAAAATTTGTAATACATTACAAGGACATGCAAAAGTGGTATTTCATAGTGTGAGTCGCACTATAATATATCATAGTGTGAGTCGCACTATAATATATCATAGTGTGAGTCGCACTATAATATATCATAGTGTGAGTCGCACGCACTATAATATATCCAGCACACTAGGCACACAACCATCATTTGAGTAGGAGTACAAAATGAATTTGATATTATGACCAAGTTCTTTGAATATACGAATTTTAGTAAAACTAATGAAAAATAAATAATGTAACATTGTCTTAAGAATGGTTCCTCGCAGTCAAAATGTCGAGAATGGTGTGAACTAATTAATAAACTTATAACTGGCAACCTAATTATCTTTTTTTTCAAACTCATCGGCTAATTTTTAAAGACCAGATTTTCGTACAATCACATCTTTTGTTTCCTAGCTCCTAATTCTACCAAACCTACACAAAAATTTAAAGCATGGAAAAGACATTCAAATAACACTGATTTTATATTGCACTCTATCATGATTTTGAATTTTGTTTAATTTTTTGACTAAATTTTATTTACTGCTTGAACTAAATTTCTCATGTTATGTATGCCAATATTTATTTATTTTAATTTTATTACATTATTATTTTCCGTATTTAATTTATAGTTTAGAATTGATGAAAATTGAGGTAAGCCAATGCATTCATTAGCCATATGAAAAATCCAGATCAACCTAACAAAAAGAATAAGAAAACATAAAGGACAAATATTTTTGGGACAGTATTAACCAATGGTAACTATAGAAAAGTCCTTCTAGAATAAGCTTGTTATAGAGAATATTTGTTGTTATTGTTTTAATTCCGATTCCCATTCAGCCAATAACCCTTTGTTCTTCTATCTGACTTTTTTGGTAGTTATATTAAACTAATCAAAATGCCAAAAATTAATATACCAATATATTTTTAAAAGTTTTTTTTACATTGACTAATTACTTGTTAGTTTTTTTAGTTAATCCTATATAAAATTTTAGTAGAAATTAAAAACAGAAATTTTCTAGAAAGAATATTTTGAAATACTCCTTTCTACATAGTTCCTGTAATATTTCTCTAAGACTTGAAACAGAAGTAGTTTTAAGAAGTAGAAAATTGAATTATAGTCTTCATAATAGTAATATAAAATCATTAAATACTATTTGGTTCCTTATGGATTTTCAATTATAGAAAAAATGTTAGGTTGTTAACCAGAGAATTTTAGTTTTTCATAAATTTAAAGAATATTTAGCGAGTTTAATTTGATTTAAAAAAGGTTAGATAAGCTTTCTATGCACTAATATCATAAATCCAACAATAAAGTTCATTATTGCAGGATTTGGGTGTTTGAGATTTGGGGTTTTCACAGTACAATGTTGCATATTTATGCGTATTTATGAAATTCCTTACATTTGACAGCTTTATACTGCACTAAAATCGAGTATCTACTAAGAACATTTTAAAAAGTTAAAAATAAAACGAGCTTTTAAGAATAATATTTATTGAAAAACTGAACCTGGAGGTCTTCATAAGCACTTGCTATTTCATCAAGAGTGAGGTTGGCCTCATTGGAAGTAAGCCTCTCCAGAACATCCAGAATGTGCTGTAAGCCATTGATCACGCTCTCTTCTTGGACAGTTACTTTCTGCAGATTTACAACTTCATTTTCAAGGCTGACTACTCTATCTTCATTATAACGCAAAGCTCGATCACTAGTCACTATATCCTTAAAATACAATAATCAAACTTTTATTACTTAATAACATGTGTGCACTAAATAAAAGAAAACTATATTATTTATTATCAGTAAATAACAAATAAAAACAAGTTTGTCAGAATCATTATATTAAAAAAAATCCAGTGAGTCTAATCAGACAACTTTTCTTACAGTTTTGGGTGAAACAATCAATTAAAAAAATTGATGGCTTTATCTTCAGTAATTTTGGTTCAAATAAGAATTTTTTTTTTTATATAGCTTCATAGATAATTTAATTATTACTCACATGAGCATCAATATATGGTTTTCAAATTATGTGTAATAATAAAGAATAAATGGGTTAATTTCCATAGGAACCTGCAAGGAATACTGTTAATAATAAATCTAAAAAAACTCTAGTATACTGTATTAGTTATTATTAATTATTATCCCAATTTTGATAATTTTTTTTTGCATTTTAGGTAATTTAATTACCTACTAAATGACCATATACATAATTACCATCATGTACATATTTACCATTAAATATTTACTTTTTGAGTTCTTTTTCTTTTTTTCATAATTGTTTTCCATCTTTTTCACAGGGATTTACTTTAAGTAACAACAGTTAAATCGCTTTAAGAAAAAAATTGTAGGAATTTCATTAAAATTGCTCGAGCCAGGACTAGAGAATTCCTGGAGAAAACTCGTTTTTTTGATATTGTATGGTAGATATTGCAGACAGGCTACATAATTAGGCACACAGGCATCAAGGATGAAAATATCACAAAAGAAAAGAAAAAAAAAATTGGTAACTTATCTATCTGTTCACAAGTTAATAATTTAACTTATTTTTTAATGGTTTGGGATGCCAATTCCAAAACACTATATTTTTCCTCTATAGTCAAAAATGGTTGAGATATGAAAAAATATGATGTAATAAGAAACCTCTAAACAGACAGCATACTGAAACGAAAAAGAAGATGGTAATGACAAATTTTGGTATCGTTGTGTGGTAATCTGTGACTTTAATACCAAATAGCCCAGAGCAAAGCATCTATTCTCAGAAAAAGAGCAAATAGATAATTTTCTTTATTAATTTGGTTTTTGGATTCTACATTTTTTGAAATATAAAAACTCCGATTTTAAATTAAAAATCTTTTTTTTAGAAAAAATAATGACACAAAAGATGGACCACAGAGCTTGACAACAAAAATTCATAGAAGAAATTTTTCAAAAATCACTTGCCACTCACCTCTAGCCTAAAATCTAAAATGATAAGGAGGCCTTCAGCCTTATTTTTTACAAGAGAATTTAAAACGTTTATATAATTTTGAACTCTACAATCAAAACAATTATAAAAAATAATAATCACCTGTTCACACATATCTACAAGAAGGTTCAAGTTATGCTGAAGTTCAGGAAGCTGAAAGTTTTTAAATTCTTTTTCCTTTCTAATTTCCCATTCATCGGATGGTTTCTGGGTGCCCGAAATTGCATGATATCCAGATAATACTCTTTGCTCAGGTCCAGTCATGTCAATCACTTTTACTTTTGATAATTCACTAAAACATTTTTTTTTTTTAATTTGAGAGTTTTTCATAATTTTAGTAATTTTCATAGTCAATGGTTAAATAAATATATATACGTAACTTACTTGAACTCCCTTTTTCTGATAGGTTGATAATTTTGATCTAAAACATCCTCAATGCTTTTGTAGATGTACTTTGTTTTCTTTGGCTTACCATCTCCACTCTTCCTCCACTGAGAAATTTTGTCTCCATCTTTACTTTCAGACTTTGCTTCTGGTTTAATTTCAGCTATCTTCTGAGCTTTTTCAGGACCATATGCTCCTAAATTAAAAATTATTAATTAAAGACTTCAAACATTTTAACCAAATTTTATATACGTAAGGATGTAGCACAAACCTATAGCACCCCGTCCTTTACGAAGATTAGCTTCAATAGGAGCCTGGATACCTTGAAGATCTTTGCCTAAACCTTTTCCTGGTTGGTAACCCATCTGTTATAGGTAAAAAAAATAATAATAAAATAAAATAATAAGCACTGCAAAGCTCAATCTTATATGTTATATTAGAAATTTTTAATTTATTACTGATACATAACTATCAAAGAAATGAGTAATTTGGAAAAACATTTCATCACTAGGAAAATGATTTAGTTTAGCTGAAAGGAATAATACATGTAAGTAGTGTTAAATATAGTCATCTTTATCATTATTTGGAATGAACAAAAAAAAAAAACCAAAAGAAAGAATGTAATTTTTTTTTAATTTTTATTTTTAAGGAAAACCAGGAGCAATTCTTGGTAAAAAAATGAAGTTTTCTAATTTATCATTATATATGAGGACTTTCACATGACCTTAACAGAATTTAAGCTCAACTAACTTCACTTTTTTTTTCTTACCTCCTTAAATATATATATACCTAATAATTTATTTTATTGGTTGATTACAACTTAATTAGGACAGGAAAGCCATCTATCTATCACATAGAGTCGTCTGGCACTGCATTCTAGATCATGGTCGAAGTTTGGAAAAGTAGTTTTGGAAATAGAAAAAAATACAGTTCTTGTATTATAATCAAAAAATATGTTTTTCTGAGCAGTCACAATAAAGCTGTTTAACTTCCAAATAAATTTCTGAGGGGTCGACAAAAAAACCGTGCCCGTGTAGGCCTCGGCGCTTCGCGCCAAGGCGACATATTTCCGTGACAACGGCGTGCTTTCTCATAATTACGGCGTGCTTCGGCTTGTTACCCCCACCACCTCACTCTTACCCATCCCCACCACTACCTTCTCCGTTACGGGACACTTTTGCCTGCATGACTCTCAGCATCTATAATCCTCTTACCCCCACTACTACACTACTAATTACCTCCCCCACAATCTACTTCCGTTACGGGACACTTTTTCTAACATGGCATCCCGCAAAATGATTTATAAGACGTTGTCACGTCAAAATTAAGGGACTAGTAATGTGACATATTTCTAGCTAGAGACAACTTTTAATATCAAATTGTAATTTAATAGCTCTGTTTCTAAAAATTATGATTTCACAAATTAAAACCATGTCAAATCAAGATCAACATAACCGAAAAAAATATTCTTTTTTTATAAATATTATTAAATTGATTTCAATTATTTTATTTATTAAATAAAAAAATATGGTCTTACTTTATTTTCCTGTTATGATTTTGTAATAGAACTCACATAAAAGATGCTTTCAAAAACATCTAAATAATTAATAAATAGTTTTAAATATTGATAAAACAGAAGACATCATTTTCACGACACAACGGCCTGTACTTCTATTGACCATAGATTTAAATAATACACCCATCCCTTTGGCCGAAACAATTAAATACTTATGAGTCACTTTAGGCAGCAAACTACTATTTAACCACCACATAAATTCCAAAATTGGAAAATGCAAGAAAAATTTTATATAAAATGTAACCTTAAAATCAATATTATCCAGTGTAATATTACAAAAATAAAAAATACAAATATTCGAAAATAAATGCCTCAGAAATTTTGATGACTGTCCATAATTAGCTAATAAAATCCTCTCAAAATATGATCATTGAATTTCATCTAGTATTAAAAAAATACAGATGTACTGTCCTGGTAATCTAGAAGTTTAATATGGAAACCTAAATTATAATCATAAACACAGGTATTAAAACTCGGTATGGTTCTTTACCACATCAAGTCATCACTTTCATTTCTCTCAGTCTTGTGAAAGAGTCTACCAAGCTCTTGTTTCCAAAACTTTCTGTGCACCAACTTCAAGCTCATCTGTCCATCTCAATCATAGCTGTCCTCTATTTCTTTTTCCTTTCACATACCCAAACTATAATTCCTTAATGGATGAGTCACTATAAATTCTAGGTACATGGCCAATCCACCGCAGTCTTGGGAGTTTTATATATTTTAGATCTGCTTCCCAGTAAATTTGGTATTACTCTAAATTGTGCCTCAGCCTAAACTGGTCATTATTCTTTACATGCTTAAACATTTTTCTAAATATATTTCTCTCAAATGACATTAAATTATCAGCATTCATAAACAATAAGGATCATGTCTTTGATGCATTATTTAGTATTGGTATAATTAAGTGCTCTATACCGAGAGATTTTTGTATTTCTCGACAGCTAATGGCTTCTTAGTATTTTTGTCAGACAGAAATAACAACTATTTGTTGTTGTTATTAACTTTTTGTACATCTGGATTTATTGTCCGCACATACTAGGACACCCTAGATAAATGAAACTGTTTCCAGTTTAAAATGGGTAACTTCTAAATGTAACAGTGGGTGGCGATGGCCATTAAGGCTTGGCAAGTATACATTTGGCCTTTGCCAGGTTGATTTGCAGACCCATTTACTGTTCTACTGCCTCTAAATGCTAGAAAGGCCCTTTTCAAGTCTATCTGTGATTTAGCTACAATATCTATATAATCTATGTACGCTAGAATTTGAACTCACTCAATGAGAACTGATTTTACTGGACTTTCTAAACCAACTAAGTATTCGTAGTACACACGAATAATGGGAAAGTTAATAAACGTAAACCTCTCAAAATACGATAATTAAATTTCATTTACTAAAACAATACAGATGTGCCATTCTGGTCATCTAAAAGATTGCTATGGAAACCTTAACCAACAACAGGTTTAAGAAATTAAGAATATTATGACTATAAAATCAAAATATATTGGCAATCCAATGAGACAGAATTCTTTTTAGATTAAGATCATTCAGGGAGGGTTATACATTACCGTATTTTTATTTGAAAATGGTTAAAAATGATTTGGAGATTATTAGGTTTTATTAGAACCCTTAACTAGACATAAAAAAAATAATGTAAATAGTAACATTGGGTCATATTATATATCATATACACTGTGATGATAAGTAATAGAAAAAACTAATAAACAATGTTGATAAAAATGTATGAAAATAATACATACAAATTATATGTTACCTGGAAAGTTTGTAAGTAATTAAAATGTTTATTCTAGTTAAAATTTTACAAAAAAATTAAACAGCATAAAGTAAATCAACATTCATTACAACAAAACAAAAAAGAACTGAAAACAACAGAACTAAATTAATATTAAGTTAAAATGTTATTTTTATTGACCATTTTATTTTTATAGAGCTTTTCAACATAATTTTTTACTTGTTTATTTATATCTGGTAGTGGGTCTGTTTTAAGTTTTCTAGAATTGCTTCCTTCATTTAGTATTTTTTTCGTTTTACCATCAAATTCTTCCTTTTTTATAATAACAACTATTTTTTTTATTATCATATTTCACAATTATAATATAGGAATTACTATTTTTAAATTTGATTACTTATTCTAAATCATTTTTCGATCTATTAAAAAGTTTATGAATATTATTTTTATCATTTTTGTGTTTTTCTATGAAATGTCCTCTTTCCCAAGTTATATTATTTCTCGGCTATTTTTGTGGTTGTCACAAGTGTCCACTTCTTTTAAAATCATTTTATGTTATTTTGTATGTTATTGCCATTAGTATTAATTTCCAATAATTTTGTTGTTGCTTGTTTCAGTCAAAACAAAAAGCAATTTACCTATATTTATAAAAAAACTATTATTTAACCCTTAGTTTGTTGTGTCAGATCTATATGGCCCAATGCTTACTTTCCTGAGG
The DNA here is from genome assembly GCF_000696795.3 of Halyomorpha halys. Lineage (NCBI taxonomy): Eukaryota > Metazoa > Arthropoda > Insecta > Hemiptera > Pentatomidae > Halyomorpha > Halyomorpha halys. The sequence goes on along the minus strand of NW_027116062.1, from coordinate 1,110,306 downwards.
GATTCATACTTCCATCAAATGGGCGAGGCCCTATTAATCTCTCCCTAGCTGTTTCCTCTTTCCCTTCTTGCCAGATATAATGTTCAGTGTACAATAATAATAACTCACTCAGAAATTTCTAAATCTAAATTAAAACCAGAAACAAATTTTGTTATTTATAAAACAATACTCTAGCCACCACTGATGTATAGCTGTGAAGCCTGGGGAGTGGCATCACTTACAAAAAGAAAAAAATTACAACCATTTCAAAATAAGGTCCTACGAATCGCAGTGGAAGCCCCTTTGTTTGTAAGAAATAGCCAATTGCATCAGGAACTACAAATGGAATCAATAGAAGACTTCATCAAAAAACAGTTCATACAATTCAACTCCCAGTCACCGACAGTAGAAGGAATAGTATCTTACAACTTGGGAAATCCAACTTCATCCCGAAGACTGAAGCCCAGGCTGCTACAGGACATCCTGTTACAATTTTACATTTATCTAATCTATTATTAACATTACTACTATTTTATTTATTTTTTCACTTCATATTTTTCACAAATTATCTTTTTTTTTCTGTAAAAAGTCAATTATTTATTTTATTAAATCTATAAATGTCATTGTTTTTGTTGCTAATTTATCGTTTTCTCTCTTCCTATTATTCACGATTGTTCAATATTTATAGTGTTGTAAATAGGTAGGGGGTGTCTTTTGCACAAGAACATACCCCCCAATAATCAATTGTTAAAAAAAAAAGTTATATTAACGATATAAGACCCGCCAGGTCAATCTGGTATTGAATAAAAAACAATATATGATAAAAAAAACTACCGCTTATGTCTATTGAATACGGACCAAACGTAAATGACCAAAATAATTACAAAGTTGGCCAGAAAAATCATTAATAGAAAGCAGCAAAAAGACTTTCTAATGTTAGAAACTGATGAGATTATTAAAGCTACAGAAGTAGCCCTTAGAAACACAGGTTGAAGAGATCATGCAAATATACAAGTATGATCCATTAATTTAAATAAAACCCGGGTGCCCAGGCTCTCGAGAGGTCTGATAAAGTTGATCAAAACGCTATCATATAATCAAGTATTTTTGTTATATTCTGACCCTATAGCTAATTTACAAAGATGAATGTTATTTATAAGTATTGATATTATGTTTTATTAACAATTCATGTTGTAATATTATAGACAAAATAGTACATATAAACAATTGAATGGGAGGGGCCTGCTGAACCAAAAAAAAAAAAGTTTGCACCCAGAACTTGAGATTTTCATGACATTTTATGAAACAGAAACCATAACTGTGTACTGTACCATAACCAATGTAGTGAACTTAGTGCTTGGATATAATCGATAATGTGGGATTTGATACCAAGATGGTTCCGTATCAATTTAATAAAATTCCATCCACTACTTTTGCTCACAAATGCACAAACATATTTTTCTTAGCACACCTATTTTTCATAAAAAGCTTTCTTAAAATGACTGGATCCAACTTTGGAGAAAAGTTGGGGATGAGTGTAAAAAATTACATCATATGGCTGCTTTTTATGAATAGTGACAAAAAATCTGACAAAAAAAGGTTTTTTTTTAATTTTATGTTTGAGCAATTCCATAGATTGTCCTGTACACTTATAGATGAGTTCTAATTTATTTCAAATTATTTTTTCCCCCATATAACTATATGAAATTGAAAAGACATTGATATGGTTTAGAAGAGTAGAGAAGTTGGATTTGAATAACATACATATTTTGTTATCTAAAAGGAATTCCACAGTTACAAATTTTTACAAGAACATCAGACATTGGCAGACAAAACAATCTCCCATAAAATCAAGCCCCAAAATGTCTTATTTTCATTTCTATGATAATTCATATTCACAGCTTTAAAATGACACTAAAAGTGAATATAAATTCCTTTTTCATAAGAAAATATTTTTGGCCTTTTTTATTCAAGGTGTCTTTTGGTTTTTATAATTTTAAATACATTTAAACTCATCTAATACAATTAGGTCTAGCGGATATTTTTTTCAAATTATTTATTTATAACTCAAAAATGTTAATTTCTAACAAAACAAATATATTTCAATTTTTACACAAAAAGATTAATAGATTGTCTTTATTACTGAAGATGAAACTTTGTAAATAATTAAGTTTAAATTCATACAGAGTAAAAGTAGAAAATATAATATTTTTTTCTGCTGATAATAGTGGTTCCTAGCGGAAACATTCATATTCAGAAATTAAAAAACATTAAATTCTTCAAATTCCAATGACAGTCATAATACCACAATATTCTACCAACTTTAACAAAATTTGACTTCCCAAAGCTTGCACTTTAAAAACAGCAACTCTATGTTAAAACTATTAGAATGAAAGTTTTCTTCATTAAGAACGTTATATTTTGCTTTTTCTCAAATATACACATACAAATTCAAAATGTCGTATTACTAGAGACATGCAGAAGCTAAAACAGTTTGCTTTTCAGTTGCAAGTGTACATATCATATAATTAACTCTGAACCTGGTATACTGAAGTAAACTCATTAATAAAGTTTTAGTTAATTAATTTAGGAGTTAATTACAACTCAAAAGAATTCTCTGAGTCAGAAAAAAATACTACTGTATCCTTCAAAACCAGATTGTCTCTAGAAGGTTTAGATTTTTTAAAATATTAAAATCACATAGGCAGCTTTTTCGGACTTGGGAGGTATCACAGCATAAGAGATGATTTCTTCTTAGTAATATGTTGTTTTAAGTGTTTTTTACATCATATTTTTGTGAAATATGAAGCAATAATTAAATAAGTTACATGATTCTAAGTTATAGCATAGTAACCAAATCTTCAAAAATGATAGAATTTGTGTTTTTAAACCATTTGAAGGGGGGTTTTCAAACATTCTTAATAGAAAATGATATTTTCAATGAAGTATTTACCTTGGAAATATAATTTAAAAATATTTTATATCAGTGTTTTTTCAGATCTGATACATCTTTAAGGCATAAATAACGAAAAACCGTAAACTATTTTTTTATGGTTATTGACTATATCTTTTGCAAATGGTGTGTAATATTGAACAAATGTGAAATAAAACAATCATTATTGAATTCAATCTTCTATGAAAATAAGTCTTCATAATTGAGAATCAGTAATCAAAAGAGTTCATCTTCATGGCCAAGATATTTAAAGTAAGATATAGGATTTTAATGGGACATTGAATTCTCATATGCACTTGTCAAACTTTTTTTAGGGTTGTTTGAATGATTCTGAAATATTTTCTTTATTAATGTAATAAATAAATAATTTAATTAGTAAACCCTTTGAATTGGAATGTGAGGATTATAAGAGGCTCAGTGCAACTCTGGAATAAACAGATCGTAATCACAGTAGTGGCACACAGGTTCCCCATCTGCCTAAGGGAAAGATGATTACTGTAGTACGATACTAGGAAACCCTACAAAAAATCAGGAGACCAAAATACATGGAGAAAAATGTTGACGAAGGGAATAGGTTTTTTGTATGACAGCGCATTCCGCACACGGCCAAAGCCACCAGGGTACTTTCGAACATTAACACCCTTGACTTGGTGCCTTCAGATTATTATCTTCTCACCTTCCTGAAGACTCACAGGGATGGAAAACATTTTGAACAATTTTTCATCCACCAGTGATATTCTTTAAAGAGAAGCTCCACTATATATAGTTGAATTATAAGTATTAGAAAAAAAAAAAATCTATGAGGTAAGTACCTGTAATAAAAGCTTAGCACCAATGCCTTTTGTATGTTTCTCCCATGTTCCAACGCCTCTGTGAGATAAAAGAGGATTGTATTTAGTTTTAGTTTTCTTTCTTAAACCTGCTATTTCATCAGTAATGGATGACAAAATGTCACCCTTAAAAGATGACATGCGAGGTTCATCATCACTGAAAAAAAATAATAAGAATAAATTGATATAAATTTTATAAATAAGAGCGAAAATTAGTTTTAGATACATTTAAGTAATTTCAATTTGTATTTCATTTTTAGAACTAAGTTTTGTTTTTGTTTGCAATCATTTACAAGAATAGCTAATGGTTCTAATGGGCAATTTTTTTCTCAATAATAATGAGTATACATTTATTAAAGTTGACAAAAGATTTTAAACTTTACTAAAGTAATATATAATGAAATGATGCTTATTTATGATTTATAAGTACCTGCAATAAAAGCCTACTCAACACTTATGACTTCTATTTAGTTCTATTCAATGATACTATCTTATTCTCTGAACTAACATTGCCACAATTTAAAATAAAATTATTAAATCATCATAATTATCGATGAACCAACCTGAATGTCACAAATTCTTTTTCATCAACAGACATAATATTTGAGAAAAAAACAGTATAAACAGAAAAAGTGATTAAAATAGAGCACATTACTCCAACCAAAATCAAAAAAATGCACTTAACAGGCACAAAATAAAATATTACTCAGACAAATGAAATAAAACATTAAATTTGAAACATTTTTTTTTCTTTTGTAATATTGGGAAAAAAAGTTGGTCAAACTAAGTATACACGTTTGTATGCGTATTTGTTTAAATATGCACAATTAGACTTATATTGTTAGCACTTAAAATCAAACATAATGATAGAAAAATGGAATTTATTTTATCTAGTAGCCTTATATCAAGTAGTTTGATACAATCTTTGGTTGTGAAAATATCTGTTTAGGCAGTTATTTATTGAAAAAATATATTATCACTTCCATCTACAGCACAGTAGTCTCACGCCTCTTTTTTCATTTTATTTTATTTATTTATTTTTATTTTATAAAAAGGCTTTAAGTTAATCAAAAAAAATTTCCTACCTAGAACTTGACCCATGAAGATGAATTTTTGCATCTGGATCATAATCATCATCGTCATCATCCTTTTCTTTTTTTTCTTCTTTCTTACCTGCTTGTTGAACTCCTCCAGCCACGAAACCAATGGGAGCCGTGTAATTCTTTGGTTTTCGAGATCCCTTAAAGGAAGGTCTATCTCCTTCATCATCACTGTCTTCATCTCTAGCCCATATTCCTAAGAGAAGATGATTAATTTATCAGGGTGTGAATTCATATTAAACACAAATAAATCTTGAAACATTGAATTCAGTAAATATAGTCCAGAAATTTAGTAAGTAAGCTGTTAATCTCAAAGTTATTTTTTAATAATGATATATGAGAAAGCAGGGGGTACTTGTTGTCACGGGTCATAACCTGATACCATAGACTTATTCATTTTAATGCGATTGATGGCTCAATAGCAATAATATTAGAGTAGGGTTATATACCCACACCAGAAATATGGTCTAGGGTTACATGGAAACTATTAAATAGGTGTAAGGAAGAAAAATATAAGCTACTCCAAGAAACTTGTGAGTAATAGAAGACATCAGTGGATAGAGGTTCATTTGAAGAAAAATGAGTTTTTTACTTTGAAGAATATTATAAATATTCCTTTCTACATTGTGCCTTGATCATCATTTTTTAAAACCTCAAATTGTGTTAGTTTTCAGAAGTTGAAAATGGAGTTCTCTATATTTTCTACTATTTTTATTCCATATAAACTCTTAATTTTCCTTCCCCACTCTTTGTTAAAATATATTGTTTTCCTTGAACATAAGCATTCCTGATTCTGTTTTGAACAAATTGCATTTTCTCTCCAAAATAAAGAAGATAATAAGTAAACAATTTTCTCTTACAATAATACAAACTGTATTTAATCTACCGTCTCTAAAGAATAAATGAAAACAAACTATGAATTAACTAAAGGTCCTGAGTTTTGTCCAACTTAAATTTTTCAGATCAACCCCTAAAATTGGACGGCCTTCTATTTTACCGAAGAAATTTTCAGAAAAAAAACCTCAACTTATATTAGGGCAAATACAGTCTCTCATGACATATAGGTTGGAAGTGAAGGTAATTATGAAGCTTGAATCTATAAATCCAGATATCTGTACACAAACATGAATGGAATAGAAGTTGGTGAGAGACCATCTTGAGAAACCTGAAACTAGTTGGATAGATAAAATAATCTAAAATATCACTGACCTACACACAGTAACTTCGTAAATAACAGCCTAAGAGAAGTAAAGATGGTTAAAGTCAACAAAAGATCTAAGAGATCAGCAAAACTTTATAAATTAAAGTGTTGTTAATCAGTAAAATTTAATACTGAGCGCACATATGCATAATCGATCATTAGGTTAGTTAATCCAGGGCAGGTCCGTGAGACATAAGGACTGCGAGTGAGCATTTTGCCCAACAACCAGTTTTCTGTAGATTTTTTTATATTTCAGGTTTTAATTTATATTGTATATAAATATACATATAAATGCATCAAATAAGCAGGCCAAGAAATAGTATAGAATAATAAAGAATTGCTACTGTTGTATAAGCTCAAGATTAATGAACAAATAAGTGTTTTATATAATACCAACAATTTTTGTCAGAAACATGTTCTTAATTCTTACTAATAAAAAAATGATGTTAATATTAAAAAACTTAATGTGGCATTAAAGATGTAGTTAAAATTACAAGTATCTCTACTGTCATAATGTGCTTATACTCATGGTTTTTGAAAATTGAAATCTTTTAAGTGCGAGCCATGTCTATTCAATATCCTTACTCAGAAATTAAATTCTCTCAGTAATGGTCTTTTAAACACAAATAGAAAAAAAGGTGAATAAAAAATAACAGTAAAAAAAAAACAAACAAAAAAAACAGTTCCTGAAGTGTGAGAAAAATGTGAATGGTATGGCCAGGGTTGAACATTTGAGCGAGGGATGAATTATGAATTTAATATATAAGTATATGGAAAAACAATTAACACAACGAAACATAAAACTCTTTAAAATCTAGTGATAGCATGAAATAAATGGAGAATGTGATGTTTGGTATATAATATGAGGTCCTATTGCTATAAGAACACTACTATAAATTTAAAGTTTGAATAAACGAATATATTGAAATTAAAAAAATTCAGGTTCCAAGTATGTTAAAAGTATCACTACAACTAATAGGGAAAAAAGCTCACCATAAATCTGTTGATTTTTCGAGATCCTTCTCGGCCGGTTGATATTAAATTCATTTTCCAGGTCATAGTCAGTTATTTCGAAAGCTTCGTATTCATTATCAGACATTTTCGAAAAAGAATAGAGTTTGAAAAGTATTAAATTGAACTTTTCATTACTAAATACAAACAATGATAACCTTAACCATATACAAGTTTAATGTAACCTTCCAATAGGAAAGTCGATTATAGAAACTCGATGTCTGTAGTGCCTCTTGTGCCTAGGTGGCCAATCTTATTGAAGTAATACTGATGAGGTATGTTGAAGGTGTCCAACACCTTCCAATAATAATAATTCAATACTATGTCTGTAACCATCAGTGTAGCCGGTTCTCCCGATCAAACAATACCTACCCAGCGCCTTGAAAATACCCGTTTTATATATATCCACCAATACTTGCCACTTAAATCGACTAACAATCGCGTTAACAGCCAGATTTTTCATAACATTTTATGTTTTTCATAACATATTAATCTAACCAAATTTAACACCATAGGTAGGAAAACATTGTTCTTAATATTTCTTCAAAAACTTAAAATTGTAACAGCCTCAAAAATAATCCTTCCCAGACCCAAAAAATGAAACCACCTCAAATCCCTAAAACCAATCTACCACAGAGACAAAAAAAAATTTGCCTAAATTGAACTTGAAATGTATCAGCCCCGGACCCATAAATAAATCCGATAAATTCGACAAAAACAAATCTTCCCAAGATCCAAAAATTATATTCATCCAACACCTTCAAAATAAATCTATCTCGGGCCCCAAAATAAATATATTATGGTCTCCAGATGTTCTAGGTACGCTAATGTTCTCAAATTCAATATCTAGGGGAAAATAACATCTTGTTAGGTATAGAATAAGTGTCTGAAGGATTAACTAAAAAAATATATCAAGGACAGGACAAAAGCGACACTGCTCTAGCGATCCCCGCCAATTACCGGCCAACTTGGAAAATATTAAATGTGATATACTGGAATTGATTTTAGTTTTGACTGCCGTCAAAATAGCCCTGAAGAAGCCCTGCAACGTGGGGCGAAACGTTGGCTCATTAAATTAGTATATTTCTACTATTTGAGTTTTTCTTGACCGCACCCGGACCATATTCCTTTCATCTTAAATGTGATATCTTCAGCATTGCTGCTCACTACACTGGTTTCTCCTGAGACGTATCTTGTCAAAGCTCTCCATATCAGTTTTTTTTCCTTATAGAATTTAAAATTAATTTATTTTTCAAATACTAGTTAAGTATAACCATCAACTAAATCAGTAGTTCCTAACCCACAGAGCATGAAGCTTCAATACTCTAAATATCATATACTCTATATATCATTATAATTATATATTACTGCTTCTATCAATTATCTCTATGAAATTATGTTGCTTGTTTATAGTGTTATTTATTTAAAATGTTTATTATTTGTATTTTGGTTTTGAAGGGGAAGGTGATAAGGAAAAGAAAAGAGGACAGATACATTGGGTCGGAAGAGAAAATATGAAAAAAGGGATTAATAAAAAAACAATAATAATAAAGTATAGAAAAAAGAACCAAAGTGATAAAGAAAAAAAAAGTTATATACTATTATTATATATTATTTACTTGATTTTGCCAATATTTTGTAAGGTTTAAAAAAATTGTCCGAATAGATTTAAGTAAGGAACCCGATTCAGTTGGGCAACACAACTTTGTTTTTGCAAAGTC
>NW_027116062.1:1099288-1101326 GCF_000696795.3 Halyomorpha halys | reverse complement strand
AAAATTATTATTCAATTTCTTTTATGGGTCAATTTTAATGTAATTACAGAATAAACGTTTTTTAAAAAAAGTCTTTTCCTGGAAGTGAATATTCCTTAATTACACCTGTCCATGAATTAAAGCATTTTCAAAATACATGTTATTTTTTGTACCAGTATTTACATTTTTTTTTCTTAATTTTTTCCAAGAACCGAGTTTACAAATTTTTAATTACTTCTCTTCACATGAATTAAAATAACACTAAGCAAAAATTACAACAATTCTTAATAATCTTATAACCGCGTTTCAACAAATACATAATATGATAAGGTACTTGTCGATATAGATTCTTCTTGTGCATTAACTGATTTTAACTGGTAACAATAATAACTTTTCAGAACGGAGTAACATTCTTTTTAATTAATACATTTCAATGAAACCTGCTCTCAGATTCTCTAGTAGAGGCGAAACATAACATACTCTATAGATTCACAACATCAAAAATTTCTTTAACTTTGTCGCCACAGTGATGTAATTGATACCCCAGCTTAATTCTGGAGCTGGAGGTGGCTCCATAAGTCACTGCTTATACCCCGGGTTGTTGCCGTCAATCTGCAGAAGGGGGGCGAGATCGTTTAATTCTGGTTCCAGAACCTTTCTGGTTCCGGCAACATGACGGGATCATTCGTTCTACAACCCTCAGCTTTGTTTCTACCTCACAGCTCCTGTCTTGTCAAAATTCAACAAATGGAATGTTACCTAAATCAATTCAGGGATTACTTTCTCTCTTTAAATAAATTATTCTTTATTTTTGAAACTTTACAAATGGTTTTTGTATGTAAATTTTCGCTTCATTAGAAAACCTCCGGTCAGGATTAACATGAGAACGTGAATTGGAAATACTTCGTATGAAGACACTCCAGCGTAGTCCTTATGTAGCATATCCCTGCTCCAGAGACCTTTGTCTTCTTATCGGATATTGTGGTAGTGTGTCAGTCAGTAATCTTTGTACTAGTATGTTTGGGTGTCCGGAAACTGAGTATTGGAAAGTTTTTGTATTTTTTTCTACTATGCCAGTCAAAGGTAAAGGTATATCTAGTTTCGTTTTGTTTGTAATAGGACGTCTGTAGCCGAGGTGACTCCCTGTTGGGGTTACCTGGTGCATCATTCTTGGTTACCTCATTACTAGTTCAAATCCGGCTTGGAGGGTTAACTTTTATTTTCTAGCGGTCCTACCTACTAAATGAAAACTTGATCCACCACCCGGGTTAGAATAGGTTGGTCACCTGTAGATATCTCCCTCTCCCTGTTGAAATGACAAGGAAGGAGGCATAAAAAAATAAATAAATAAGTAAAACTATATTTTTTCTGTCTAGAAGGAACAGTGAGTGCTGTAGGAATGGAATTTAGACTGAAAGATCTGTGTTGTCTGGAGGTGTGTTTTTGTACCTGAGTGGCGTAAGTCCATACTAACATGTATATGAGAATTTGATGATTTATTTTTATGATAAAGCAGTCGCCTAAGGTAGTGAATGTCGGTTTTTCATTTTTTTTTCTAAGTAGTAAGTCATGTGATTTCCAGATCAGTAGTCTGTCCATCGTTAGCCCCAAGCATTTTGCTTCTGTATGTTTCGGCAATTTGTGTTTTGTATGTTTTTAAATAAATGCAATTAAAATAAAAAGAAAATTAGGTAGGCTGGCACTTTTTGATGCTACAAGACATTCCAGATACTTCTGTTTTTACACTTTTACGCAATCCTTATAAGTATTATTTAATGTCCCAAATTCATTAAATATCCTTATGATAGAAGAGTATTTCGTACTAAATTTCACCCTGCAACTTAGCATCACGATACCCAGTACACTATAATAGCCAGCTAGTCTGTTCAATCTTTAATAAAATGAAATATTTGTTGGGTAATCCAAATATTAAGCTATCTATCAGATTTTCTATCAAGAAAAAGGTATAAGCAATAAAAAAAAATGAAAAAACAATTGGTACATTACCTGAATACTGGTACATTATATGAAAGAATGCGATATTGTACGATTAACACTT
>NW_027116062.1:1095986-1097914 GCF_000696795.3 Halyomorpha halys | reverse complement strand
TACATCTTGTATCATATCATTATGTCATTATGATCAAATTTACTGGTTGTATTTTTTTATACAGTTGTAAATATCAATAAATAAATAAAATAAAAAAAAAAGATCGGATGAAACCATCAAATAAAATTTCAAAAAGTCACTTTTTATGGACCTGTGTTATACATTACATTATCCCCAAAAAAGTAACCAATTTAGTTTTAATTGCAGTTCGAATACAAAAAAAAGCGTTAAATTCACTAAGGAAAAATAATTACTTCACTTAGTACATGAGTGGTAATTAATAGATGATTTTCTCCCTAAATATTAAATTTTTAATGAACTGGATTAGCTTTGAAGAACATCCAATTTAATGGAATATTTCGGCTTTTCAGTTGTTACAAGAAAGTTTTATTTTATAATGAAATGAAGGGTCCTTTTGAATCTCTTTAGAGGCGGACCATGAGAGAAAAAACTGTCGTATTAAAAACAGAATTATAAAAATAATTTAGCTTTCATCAGAGCTCTTTTCTCAGTTTCTCAAATGCCCTTTGGTGCTTCTAAGTCTTTTCTTTGAATAAATCTATGAGGAAGTCTATTTTTTTGCTTTATAATTTCAATATTGATCGATTAATTTAATCCCGACAACTATATATCCAACATTTCATCACATTCGAAGTGCAACTAATAAGAATGTGTTATTTTACATAAATAAAAATAAACTAAATTTAAAGTAAATAAACAAGAGTAATTCATTGGTGAAGTGGGGAAAGACTAGAAATGCCACAATTTAGGTATTAAAAGAGTTGATCAGTATTCAAATTTAAAATATTGATTCAATTGTAAAACTAAGAAATTTTAAAGGACAGCGATTTTCTAAAACATCAAACATTTCAAATACAAAACATCACATTCTGTTTCATCAATATTTTAAGGTAATCCTGGCAAAATCTAGCCTCTATATAGTTAGTACCTTGAAACTTCTTGAAGTTACGAGAATAAACCTAGTGGTGTGGCATAACCCAACTCTTCTTCAAAACAAAAGTGAAGTCAAAAATGCCACGCCCACGGAAGGAAGGTTTACGTGGAGGGTAATAGGAATGTCTGTTATTGTAACCTAAACTGAAACAAAAAGTAACCAGTGGTTGAATCATACTCTCCCCGAACTCCGTCACTACACCCACGACTAGTACGCTCATGAGACTCGCCTTTTTGGCTTCACATTTTAAATTCACATCTTAACAATTTAAAATCAACTGAGTAATAAATCTTGACGAAAATTTAACTAGTTTTATACTTAAAATCCCAAATAAGAAAACAAAAAAAACGGTCCTTGTTTTGCCTATACTTTTCCATCTATCAAAAAGTTATTCAACAATTTTTTTTTCTAATCATGAAAAAAATTTTTCTGGTGTAATTTGATTTATAGAACAAGTTTTGAATTAAAATAAAATTCCCGGTTCGTATTTCACCAAGTAAGAATGATTATTAAATTGTATGTTATATTTAATATATATTATATTTAAACTCCAATGATCATTAAATATGTTATATTTAATAGAAATCAAATTTCATTCTAAGTCAAAGTAAACAATTTATAATGCCAAACTTTGATTTTTATTTTATTAGCTAAGAGTATAATTCTTCATCTTCACAATCTTCTGAAATTAATTGTTTTATTTTCTAAACAAGAAAGCAAACAAATATTCTACAAACTTGACTATTTCTCAGTGTTCTTATTCTTAAAACAATAAAGGTATCATGCTCCTTCTCGATTTTAATATAATAATGAAGTCTGGTCCTTATAAATTATTTGTATTGTATTTAAAATATTATGGCACGACTCATCCAAAAAAAAATATGCATATCTTTCAGTTTAGGCGACCCAAGAACAGATGAATTATGAGAGGCGTCAGGAATGTTTTTTCAAACAGATTACCATTTTTACCACA
>NW_027116062.1:1088898-1095696 GCF_000696795.3 Halyomorpha halys | reverse complement strand
AGGGAATAGATATGGCCGAAATTAGTTAAGTAGAAAAATAATTCTATGATTGTTCATTGAAGAAATTGTTCATAAAAGACTTGAATGAAATAATATATACTACATTTCAATGTGATAATAAACAAATTCCGTGAATTGATTCTGATGACATCAGGAGCTCCCGTGTGTTCTGAAGAAATTTCTTTATTTTTTGTCTAAATATTGGAAAAACATTAGGACACAGGAGTTTTCCATATAATTATTCTGTGAGCATAGGGAAGACCTACGTGTTCTGAATCCTACAGTAGGTTTTCCGCCACAAGGTAGTTTTTGTATGCATTATTTGTTAGGACACATAAAGTCCTTTTATTAAATTCATAAGTATCAAAAGTATTTAGTATAATTATATCAAATGCTTTACTTCGTAAACAATCATTTCTACGATGATAATAAATGAAATCTCAATTTCAATAATTTTTTTTTCTTTACTATTTAACAAAAAATGAAATTCTCATTTGAAATATCCGGGAGCTCATTTTTCATCTAATATATACATAGAGTTGACTAATAGATTCTCGAATATTAAAAACTGTTGGTTACTCGATAAACAATATATGTATTAGTGATGTGATTGTGAGCTACTACTTATAAAATTGCCTTATAAATGTAAAACCATTATTAAATTGAATGAATTACGAAATATCCGCACCGAGAAGTCCGGAGAAAAAAACTACAAGATAAAATAATAAGAAATTGTCTTATGAATTTAATAGACAGATGTGACAACTATCCTTCCAACGATCTTGTTATGTGATTAAATATCTTTTCACCAAGAGCTTCAAGGTTTATGACAGTTTCATCTCTAACTGTGTAGTAGTAAATCATGATAACTGACAAAATAAAAAACTGATGAAATGTTAAAAAGTTTTAATTACGTTTTACAATCAAACAGGAGTTGCTTACCATAAATTTATATCAACATTATTCTCTTAAAAAATGTTTCTTAAGGATGAATTCAAAATTTTATGAAATAACCTTAACAAACCTCTAATACTAAAAACTTCCATTAATAAATAAAAAATCACTTACTATGTTTTACGACCGAACGCCTTAATTTGTACTTACCTGAAAAATTATTATAATTAGTATTGAAACTTCCTAATCGGTTAAGAAAAATCGAAATTTTCACTTAGGCAGGAATTCCAAGGATGAATTTCATCTTTGCATTGCATTTTTTTTTTACTTTCAAGGAAGATGAGACTTAAGTCAAAAGAATTAGTTAACTCGCTCAACATTGAAAAAAACCCAGCTAAATAGGGAAACAGTGTGAACCTACCACATCCAATGATCTTTCAGTACATTCCATACAATATTTTTATGGAATGTTGCTTTTTAAAAAGCTATATCTCGAGAACTATTGAACGTAAATAGCTCTATTAGGGCTAATATTTCAGGAAATTTACTCTTCTTTAAATAATGTTCCTTTAGGTTTCTAGTATTGTTGGTAGTTTTAAAGATATAGAGCTCCGAATGAAAAATTAATGTTTTTTTAAGGTTTTGAAACAACCGCCATTTTTTATTCCCCCTACCTATATTTGGCAGACTCATCAGTTTTGACTAGTAATTATATATAGTTTTCATTAAAGTAATCAAAAATTGGGGTGAAAAAACTGCCTTTTTTTCTTCCCGGCTCTTGTACTAAAATGTTCGATGTTGGTGTCGGGGTTGTCTGGTCTTAGGCGATTTCTCCAGCCTGATATCTCTTTACAGAAGGCCCACGACAAGGCGTATTCATTATAAGATAGGAACGGCCGTGCCAGAGGATGAGCCCTGGACACTGACGAAGGTAGAGGAGTTCTAGGTGAGAGAGTCTGAGGCAGAGTAACAGTTCTAGTTGCCGAGATGAAGCGGACGGACCAGTAAGCTGTTAAGGCTAGGTGCAGCTCTAGTTGCCGAGATGAAGCGGACGGACCAGTAAGCTGTTAAGGCTAGGTGCAGCTCTAGTTGCCGAGATGAAGCGGACGGACCAGTAAGCTGTTAAGGCTAGGTGCAGCTCTAGTTGCCGAGATGAAGCGGACGGACTATAGCCGGGGAGAGACGGGAAATTACACTGGTTGCCGAGATGAAGCGGACGGACCAGTGTAACCATTAAGGAATTAGGTTACAATCTTAGTTGCCGAGATGAAGCGACGGACTAAGATTGCTGGAGAGAAGGAAAGGAGATAGGCCATCGTCTTGGGTGTGGGTACAGAAAAACAACATTTGCGAGCATAGATTGGCAATGAACTTCTCTATCTCAAGCAGTGTATACGCCACCTGTGCCATGACTAGACCCAGGAAAGGATGTGGATCTAAGATCGATTAGGGGGATTTTGAGTCCCTTATTTATAGGTCTAGTCCATGCG
The DNA here is from genome assembly GCF_000696795.3 of Halyomorpha halys. Taxonomy (NCBI): domain Eukaryota; kingdom Metazoa; phylum Arthropoda; class Insecta; order Hemiptera; family Pentatomidae; genus Halyomorpha; species Halyomorpha halys. The sequence continues at coordinate 1,093,312 of NW_027116062.1, read as the reverse complement.
GCTGTGACCGAGAAGCGGTCGGTACATGTCTGCTTGAGATAGGTTCGTGCATTGCATTATTATCATTTATTATTCATTGTACAGAGATTGCTAAGCATTATGTACAGAAATTATTAATATACAAAAATGACAATGTGTTTTTACAAAATAATGCACTATGTAAATTTTGGAGCTTCGGTGAGGCTCGAGGTGGAGCGCTCTGGTGAGTTGTGGTCCAATCACTTGCTCCCTCTCGCTACATTGGTGAGTGTATGTGTATGAGAGTAAGTTCTTGCGTACTTCCGTGATTAGCTCAAAAACAACCAGGTTTTAGACATTCTAATCGTTGTTTTCAAAACATTTTCACTTGAAGGCCGTTAAAAGATTTGTAAACTAATTAAACCTAAAAACAAATATTTCTAGCCTAAAAATCATGTAATGAAGGTTTCTCAACAAGTTATCAAGTTAAAATACGCTTCTTTCACTTTAATCACTGAAGAAGAAAAATGAGTGAAGCCAAGAAACTCATCTTCAAGAACTTAATGGATCTGTCATGATGATGTACTTCATAAACCAACTTCTGATTATACTCTGACTCTAGAGGTAAATTCTTATTAACATTCGGAATGTGTGAAACCGCACCCCTTCCTTAGAAATGTTTCATTAGCGATATTCTATTGGGAACTTTAAGGCATCTTTTCGACAAGAGAGATTTTAATTCTTATTCAATCTTAATCTTCAAATTTATTTGATATTTAAAGGTATTTGCATACTGTTTTATAAGTGTTTTGCATTATGGTGTGCATTTAGAATTTTATTTTTTACTCCACCACTTACAGGGTGTTTCCGGGTTTTATTAATAAAATGTAGACATTAACATTCATATTAAATTGTTTTCAAAGCGATTACCTTGAGCATTAATAAATATATATGCATTCTTGCACAGCAACAGTGGCACTCGATATGTGTTAATGCTTTGTAAGTTTCGACTATTTCTACGTAAAGACGTTTACTTATTTATTACAAGTTGTATTGAGCTACCTAAGAATTAACAGAAGAGTAGGTAAGTATTTCAACAATTAAAAAAAAAAGAAAATTGATTCATGGAGACGCTGGACAATTCTCTCAAGAAAATTTTTATATTGTAATAGGAGAGTAGGAGTGTCAATTGCAGCAGTGCCGGTCCGATGAGGTGATCTGATGTAATCTCTTAATCCCCTATTGCAATGCAAAACATTTCTTGGTAAACTGACTCAGGGAATGGCTGTTCTTTCGTAATTATTATTGTTATTAAAGGATTTTCCTTATTGTCAGTTTTCGCCCGAAGTAGCATCTACCCGGAACTAGGTCATAATGAGGCTAGAAAAATTAATCCTTAATATTAATGAATTTTCTGACTATGCTTGCAACAAAGCTTCCTGGATTAGTTCCAGAATGTTTAACGACAGATCCAGGTCCTTAATGCTCACCAGTGTTGTGTCCTCGATCAGACCATAAGTGGAGATATTCAACTGTAGCACCCTGACTTTCTCAAGCTTATGTAATAGTTTTAATTTCTCTGCTAGATCCTGATATTTCCGAATATTTTTCGGCTACCATCTTGTGAAGGTTGTCATCCGATGGTACGCCTATTTCCTCTAGTAGAGATTATTAAAATGCAAATTGTCGAGCTTATTATGAAGAATTGTGTGATCGGTAATGATGGCATGGTCCCAATAGAGCTTAACATCCCGTTTATCAATGATCGCTTGTGGGCTGTACTTGTAATAATGCTTGGTGTCATTCAGAACTTTTAATTTTTTCGGCTAATTCTTGTTGGACGAATTTAGTCACATTGTTGATCCTTAGTAATTATTCTTTTCCAGCAAGTACTGGGCACCCAACTGTTATGTGCTGAATTGATTCTAACGCTGTTCCACAGAGCCAAATAGATTCCGTTGTTTTTCCACATGTACGGCGTATGTAGGCCCTGGTAGCTATTACCTGGTACTGTATAGCGAAAATAAATCCTTCTGTTTCTTGGAAAAGGGTACCCTTACCCTTACGAAGCCATATTAGGGATGCACTCATATCTATTCCTACTTCCGATATATTATGGTAAAATCTTCCATGCAGTTCCTTCCAGCTTCCAGTTTTCAAGCAGCTACTCTTGATTCAATGCAGAGAGAATACGAGAAGATTTTCATTGTTAAGGCTTCGCGCGGTGTAGCCGATGTCCAATGCCACTATAGTTGAGATGACTCTCGAAGATATGTTGGCTTGGAAGTAATTCCGAAGATTTTCTTCTTCGCTGCGAAAAGCTTTTAACATCTTTGAAAGCCTTTAAGAGTAATTAAATATGAATATAAGAATATTTCGAATGAAGTTTTCGGGATTTTACTAATTGCACTCTGAGATAAGAATCTAGTGCATCCAGATCTGTATTTATCTACCGCAATACGCCAAACGAATAGGGTAAAATCGGTATCGCCTATGTATTCAATGCTTTTATTGTATTTTTCCCTGATAGATAAGTTCAGGAAATATTTTTACATTTAAGAAGTTTGAATTTCTTTTTTACATCTTTCTTAGAATCTAGAAGCTGTTGAATACCCACATATTTGTAAGATCCACTTTCGTCAAGGCTCCTGATTACATCATTATTAAAGAGCTCAATATTATTAGAATCTATCACTGTTCCATTTTTGATATGGAGTACAGCACAATTATCGAAGCCCATCTTCAAATTATCATTATTATGGAACTAATGTTTTCTGCCTTTGGCTTTAAGAGGGAACGGCATGATCACTGTTAATACAATTTTAAAGCATTATTTCATTCCCGAAAGTTTCACTTTTATCCGGCAGTCAAAAGAATGCTACAAGCTTATCTAACTTCGATACCAATAAATTGAACAGGTACAAGAGGGTAATTATGAACGCAATATCAACTAAATACATGGATTATAATTCAGAAAAAAATATTAATCAAAATTTCCTTATATGTTGTAGTTAGGAAAAAGATTTGAGATAAATGTTAAGGGAGAAGGCGAATCAGTTTTTCAGTCTTCGTGTAATCGAGAGATAATTACTAACTGGCAAAGGCAAACACAGGTGACAAGATGAGTCGATGACTTTTTTGGAGGAGTGGGACGGTCAGAATGATTAGAGGGGATTCATCCCCTACGCAGGCAGACTCAGTGACCGTGTACATTTTGATAACACATCCAGTTAGGACGAGTTCTTTCTGAAGATAATGCATTCTCCATACGTTCTACACTGACTGTAAGGCATCTAATCTGTGGACATATAATAAATAATAAAGGCTTAGGGAACCCGAAGGTTCGATGCCGATACCACCGTAATCGTTCTCTACATACATTTGTCCAGTAACGCCCCTCCAAACCCAAATCTACTAATGCAGTTTCAACACAATCCTCCAATTTTCTTTTCCGTCTATCCCTTGGACGTTTACTGTTCTTTACCAAGTCCCATAACCTTACACGCTCATTTTATTCACCGTCATGCTCTAACCTGAATTATATTTACTGGGTGCAGTTCTCTCAATTCACCGTGCTTCTTAATTCTCCTGTTAACTCATCCTTTTTCAGTCCGAATATTTTACCTTATACTTTATTTTCAAAAACCTTAAGGCGCTGTTCTTTCCTTAGTGTAAGTGGCCACGTTTCGCACTCAACAACAGAGGGAAGGATAATAATTTTGTGAATTTTAACTTTTAAGTGTTTGGACAGAAGGAGCGAGCAAGGCAATTTCGAAATTGAAAAATAACAAGCATTCCCCACCTTTAACGTCTTTTTTTTATTTACTCATCAATTTCTAGTTACCGTAGAACCTAAATACACAAATCTATCTATCTATTCAAATCCAAGTCCTTCTATTTCTATATCACCTAAATTGCTCCTTAGTAGAGTTTATCAACGTTGTTTTATTTAGCATTATAGTTCTCTCGTCCTAACGCAATAATTTGTAACTTATTAAACGTTTTGGTCGTGTACATCCGCACGAGATTTACTAACTTCTTTGGAATTCTCAGTTCAATTAGAATATTATTCTATACAGCTTCTGGCGTTCAATATAATTTTAAGCCTTTCTGAAATCAAAATAAAGCTTCTGAACTACCCTGTTGTATTCCAACTTTTTCTGTAATATTAGACGTAATGAAAAAATGTTATCAATAGTTGAAGGATTTTCGCCCAAAAGCACATTGGTAATGACCAGTGGTGTAGAGGGGCGGGAACGCGTGGGAAAGGTCTTCCCACTTTGCTTTTTCCAAAAATCCTATATATAATAGGGGATGCAATTTTTTTTTTTCAAGTTATAACTCAAAAATGGCTGAATGTGTTTCAAATAGCTGTCAAATAAATACCTTTTAAAGGGGTAGGGGTATTCTGGATGGCCCTAAGTTATTCAATATTAAATATTTTATAATACACAGG
>NW_027116062.1:1087503-1088848 GCF_000696795.3 Halyomorpha halys | reverse complement strand
GCATTATTTCATTCCCGAAAGTTTCACTTTTATCCGGCAGTCAAAAGAATGCCACAAGCTTTTCTAACTTCGATACCAATAAATTGAACAGGTACAAGAGGGTACTTATGTACGCAATATCAACTACATACATGCATTATAATTCAGAAAAAAATATTAATCAAAATTTCCTTATATGTTGTAGTTAGGAAAAAGATTTGAGATAAATGTTAAGGGAGAAGGCGAATCAGTTTTTCAGTCTTCGTGTAATCGAGAGATAATTACTAACTGGCAAAGGCAAACACAGATGACAAGATGAGTCCATGACTTTTTTTGGAGGAGTGGGGCGGTCAGAATGATTAGAGGGGGTTCATCCCCTACGCAGGCAGACTCAGTGACCGTGTACATTTTAACAACACATCCAGTTAGGACGAGTTCTTTCTGAAGATAAGGCATTCTCCATACGTTCTACACTGACTGAAAGGCATCTAATCTATGGAGATATAATAATAAAGGCTTAGCGAACCCGTAGGTTCGATGCCGATACCACCGTAATCGTTCTTTATATATATTTGTCCAGTAACGCGCCTCCAAACCGAAATCAACTAATGCAGTTTTAACACAATCCTCCAATTTTCTTTTCCGTCTACCCCTTGGACGTTTACTGTTCTTTACCAAGTCTCATAACCTTACACGCCTATTTTATTCACCGCAATGCTCGAACCCGAATTATATTTACTGGGTGCAGTTCTCTCAATTCACCGTTGTGTGCTTCTTAATTCTCCAGTTAGCTCATCCTTTTTCACTCCGAATATTTTACCTAATACTTTATTTTCAAAAACCTTAAGGCGCTATTCTTTCCTTAGAGTAAGTGGCCACATTTCGGTCTCATAAAGAACAGTGGGAAGGATAATAATTTTGCGACTTTTAAGTTCGTGTATGGACAGAAGGAGCGAGCAAGGCAATTTCGAAATTGAAAAATAATAAGCATTTCCCACCTTTAACGTCTTTTTTTTATTTACTCATCAATTTTGTGATTTCTAGTTACCCTAGAACCTAAATACACAAACCTATCTGCCTATTCAAATGCAAGTCCTTCTATTTCTATATTACTAAAATTGCTCCTTAGTAGAGTTTATCAACGTAGTTTTATTTAGCATTATAGTATTCTCGTCCTAACGCAATAATTTGTAACTTATTAAACGTTTTAGTCATGTAAGTAGTGAGAATATGGGGGAGCTGGTGCATTTTTTTGTGGAGGGAGTTCCTCGACTTACCACCAGAGCGCTGTAGGTTCAGACGGTGACCGCTAGATAGCAGCACCATCGGCAGTAGTGAGAATACGGGGGAGCTGGTGCACTTCCGT
>NW_027116062.1:1086433-1087390 GCF_000696795.3 Halyomorpha halys | reverse complement strand
GTATTCTTTTAATTTTTGTTATTCTGAAGAAAGCAGAACACAATTTATTTTCCTACTTATCTATCCTTATATCTCATCGCTAAGTAAGTATATTTATATCGTTTATATATCTTATTATTATATAGTATTATATATAATGTATTATATAATTACAACAAATCTTATTGTGAAGATCACAGTATTTTAAGAAAAAAAAAGAATAGTATGCTGGACCTTTTTTAACTAACATAAGCAGTTTATTTGTTATAATGAATTATTACTAAATACTATAATGTTCATAATAAATGAAATGTTTGAATAAAGTATTTTTTGTTTTATCAGTTTGTTAAAATAGAAAAGAGAATTGGGAGTGGAAGGGCAGGTAAAGAGTTGAATCAGCAGAGAGAGAGAATTAATAAAAACTTTATTCTAGGGAACATAAGGCCCTGAGTTGTCCAGAACCTATTTTCGCATCTGCTAAAACTCCATTAAACTTTCCTCTTTTAATTTATTCAATTATCTCGAAGATTCGCTATCCATTACCATTTGCTACGATAAAGTACTCGATCTTTCGAACAAACAACCTAAAATAAAATAAAAAATTGGAAACGATAATAAAGTTTACGATTCAGGACTAATAGGAACTATAAATACTGAGGATTAATGTCACTCACAGTGACAGATGAAATTTTATGGTTTTCATTGTGCTAAACTTATACAAACCAGGTTTTTTTTTTATTTTATTGTCTTAGGTTCAGTTTATTTCCTCTTCATTTCACTGCAGTATTAAATTCACATTTGACACAAAATAAAGAGGCAATAAAATACAAATAAAATAATTCACAGTGGATTGTTTATTAAAAATCTCACTTTAAGGATAAAAATAATCCTTCAATATTTCAAAACAGCCATTTCTTTATTAGTCAGGATCACAATCCCCTTACTGTATATTTCATAAAGGTAAGTGAAAGTAAAATC
>NW_027116062.1:1083735-1084253 GCF_000696795.3 Halyomorpha halys | reverse complement strand
TGAAAAAAATATAAAAAAGATATATCATGAGATAATATTGTAAAGATATAAAACACTGAATCGTTATTAAATTGTAGCAGGCTATCGTGCCTTAGCGCGATTTACACAATTTACACTTTCTATTACAACCTATCACTTTATAAACTCAGTGAATAAATTGTATAGATAAAGTATTAGATTGCAATGGACAGTGTAAACTAAACAATATTATAATAAGTAAATAGTGGATAATAATAGGTTATTGAGCAACAATAAGACATATTTTGACAAAGGTAGAATAGTCTGCAACAAATTAATAACGATGTTAGCTGTGATATTATAAATAAGATCCTTAAGAATGGCCGAAACGTAAGTGTTAAGAATTAAAAGAGAATTATTTTATTTTGATTTTTATTAGTTTTTTAATTTGATTTTAATATATTTACAATATATATTGTTAATATTTTAAATTAGTTTAAGTAATAAGAAAGACACTGGGTTTACGCTTAAAAATAGATGGTGTATCATTGCTGGTCTCG
>NW_027116062.1:1080941-1082886 GCF_000696795.3 Halyomorpha halys | reverse complement strand
TGTCACGAAGTAAGGAGCATTGAGGATTTTACGAAGGATTTTGGATTGTAAGGATTGAATACGAGAGGAATTCGAAGGTTTAGTGGAGCCCCAAGCTCAACTCCATATGTTCAGATTGGCCTTATTACAGTCATGTAGATCAGTCTTTTGTCGTTTGTCTAGTAAGTTCTTTTGTGTTTGTTATTTTTGTTGTTGTTAATTTCCAATATATTTAATGAAGAAAATTACTCTGTATGGAGCGCTTGACGTATCTAGTATAAATTAAATTAAAGGTAATTTCAGCGACTCTACTTTAACGACCGGTTAGAGTCTGCTAGCGAAAGAGTTTTCATCCTTCTTCCCAACAATAAGAGTTATAAGAAAATAAACCTGTTGAGACTAAAGGGATATTTTTTATTATAATTAATAAGGTTTTTTTTTGTGTGGTTCATTTTTATAAATGCTAATTGAAATTAGTCGTAAAAGGAAAAATACATATATATTATCCAATGAGTAGAGACGCTGATAACAAAACCAATTGACCGATGAAAGGTAGTTAGCCGAGACATGGATTGCCATGTCATGAGCTGGTGTGGATACAGGTCTGGCCAGCTGCTGTACCTATCAGCCGCTACATAATGTAGGACTCCCGCCAATCAACCCCTGTCAGCCCAGTTGATGTTTTCATTAGTCTCAATTAGCAAACCAGTTTTCTTTTCAACCAAACTACCTAGGCGTATTGTAAAAATGTTTGCTCGAGCTATGAAAAGGAAGAAAAACTTTCCAAATATAGTAGAAAATACATAATAATATTTTTACTTTCATTTACCGATATATAGTCAGGGAGAGCATTATGATCATAAAAAAAATAAAACTGGATTGTTGTGCGACTGGTAAAAGATATTTGGAGAGCAAGTTTTTTTTAAACGAAGCGTAGACGAAAGAAAACGAGTTTAAGATTTTTTTTTTACAAAATGATTGGGATATAAGGAATATATACGTAAAAGTTAATTGTGTAAGGAGATTTAGAACAATTCGTAGGAGAGACATGAAGAAAAATTTGGGAATCATTTTTACTAGTAATCAGAATTTTGGGATCTTGTGCATACGGTTTACTAATATTATTGCAATTGAATTGTACGTTGGATATCCGGTCTTTTTCAGCTAAAGTCATCGACATTTAAATCAAACTGGGTGTGATTAAATGGCTTTAATTAAAGAACTTCGAGAGTGACTAAATATACGGTCACAAAATCAACAAAATATTCAACAGGCTTCCAATCAAGACCATTTTTGAAAGGAATTTATTGCAACAGTATTACTTTTTGCGTTGACCACCGACATCGTAAATGGAAACACAATAAAGGCAGAAATATTTTCAAACAACATTTAAATTAGTCTGTTTACTTCCACTCACCCATATACAGAGCATGCATGGCAATTAGAAGGATCGTGAGAAATTTCGGAATTGAGTATTCATACAAACATTATGAGGTTTCCAGAGACCAAATAGCCAAGTCTCACAAAATGTTCTGCATGAATGTGAACAGCCTAAATAAAAATATAAAAGTTGTATAAAGCTGAAATTATGTATTTATGTGAATTTTTCGTTACAATCGAGCAACCGGAAACAAACTTTTCTAGAATTTTCTCAAAAACAGCTCAAGCATTTTGACTAAACTCGGTAAATAGTCTTTTATTAAAAAAAAATAATCATTTCTCATTGTAATAATTAACAATGGATAAATATAAAGTATGAAATAATGAACTAAAGCGGAACAGTCCCTTCACGACCCATTAATTCCATAACGTAGCTTTAGGCTATAGCTAGACTATACCACCTTAGCTGGACTGATATCAACACCTTATAATGCAACAAAGAAATCAAAGGAAGAAGAAAAAATGGCTTTTTTTATTATAAAGATTTTTTTCATTATAAGATGTTTTTTATTATATAAAGAATTTT
>NW_027116062.1:1078856-1079099 GCF_000696795.3 Halyomorpha halys | reverse complement strand
CAAACTATTGCCACTGGGAGCAAACGTTTCAAAAAATGATGACCAAAGGAATGGGATCCGAAAAACACAAGTTAATCCGTCTAGTAATGTTTTAAAAAATGTAGAACCAAAATTTAGCACAGGTTGCTATTTCTTTTTTATTAAATTTAATAATTTGTAGGCATGGTATTTAGTAACGTATTACTCAGCAGGAAAGAGTAACTTGCGGCGAACTCAGAGCTCTTAATCATCTTAAATACATTC
>NW_027116062.1:1076087-1076751 GCF_000696795.3 Halyomorpha halys | reverse complement strand
TGAATAATAATAATAAGTAAATAGAGGTAGTGTGATTATGAATTAATTTTATATTTATTAAAAATTTATAAAAGAATGTCCTGCAGCAGTCTGGGTTTCAGTCTTCGGGTTGAGGTTGGGTTTCCCAAGTTGTAGGTCACTGCTCCTTTAACTGTCGGCAACTGCTAGTGAAACTTCATGAACCGTTTTTTGATATAATCCTCTATTTACTCCATTTGTAATTCGCGATGAATTGCAATTCATAAGAAATTGGCTATTTCTTATGAACTAAGGAGCATTAACTGCGATTCTTAGGACTTTATTTTGAAAAGATCGTAGTTTTTTCCTTTTCGTGAAGGAGCCGCTCCCCATACTTCACAGCCGTACATCAGCAGTGGCCTGAGGATTGTTTTAAATATAAGAACAATTGTTTCTGGTTTTAGTTTGGGATTTCTGTTTAGGATAGGATATAGCATTACTAACCTTGCATAAGTTTGAGTTAGTTTGATGTTTATATGGTGGTTCCAGGTAGGGCGGCGATCGAGGTGAATTCCCAGGTATCTTAATGTTTCACTGGCAGGATTCCATTTCACATTTTTACCTTTGAGGATTAGATCCGGTGGATCAGGTAGGCGTCGATGTACTTAAATTTAATGTACAGTTGTAAATTGCAATAAATAAATCT
>NW_027116062.1:1069957-1075041 GCF_000696795.3 Halyomorpha halys | reverse complement strand
CAGGCAAGTTTTATTATTGCCTTGTAAAGTAGTTGTTTCTTGTTTGCTGAAAGCTGATATTTTTAATTAGTATTCCATATAATTATCTAAATCGTCGGTTACGTTCGCGTTTTTTAAGTCTAGTATATGCATTCCACGTTAGTCTTCGGTCTAGGAATATGCAATATGAAGACAACCTTTCGTAATAATACTAATTACTTGAGTACCAATCTGAATTATCGAAGAAAGACTTAGAAAGCTATCCCAAATAATTCCAATTCTATGACGAAACCTACGAGTTAACCAACACTAACAAGAACAAAACCCTGGAACCAACCTGTTGTTGGAATATACCGTATAAATTGGTCATAATTTGTCATTTTACAATTCAAAGATCCCATTCAGATGTAATTATACAGACAAATTTAAACGAATTAATTATGCCGGAGAGACAGTATTTATTGCCCACTCGTTAATTAGGTTTACATGTTTGTTTTGGAAGCTTTTACAGCTGTTACATCCCATCAGTGTAATTCACGCACCCTTACCAACCAAATCATATCAATATTTCTATCAATAAAAATTTTATTTAAAAAATTGTCTTAGTAATTTTCATTTAAAAAAATCATAATTAATTATTTTCATATCATTCTCTGAAAATTTATTGGATGGGGTACAGCTAAAACTTTAAACATTAAACTCATTCAATCCTTTCAGTCCTAAGTCCTTCGAACAATAGTCAATGCTTCACAATACGTAACCCCCTAATACCATAAATCATGACCTTCATATCCCATTTGTCTCAGAACATATTCCAAATTTCCACATTTCATGAGAAACTAATCATCGTAGTCAACTTAGGTTAATCCCTATTCAACTTAACCCATGCCTACAATCCTCCACCAAGCCCGAAACGGCAGAAACTCATAGACCTATTGTAAATAATCATCTTGGAGTTTTAGTATGGGGATTCATGACCTTTAGTTTAACAAGTTAAAGTGTGTTAGATGGAAAACAACTCATGTTAAATGGAGAAATATTTCATTATTTTACCATGCTGAAACGATATAACATATAACATTGTTGAGAGCCTGTTACTAGGTCTGTTAAATGGAGAATGGCGTCACGCAACAGACCAGCTGAGCTCGTCACCATTTTGTTTGTTGTAGTAACAGTTAATGAAGTATAATATATATTACTTTCTCATAGTTTGTGTTTTGATTTTTTCAGTATTGTTTTGGATGTTTTATAACTAATAAAGGAATGGATGACAATAATAATAATGCATTGACAGTTGTCAATTAGCTTATCTCGATTCTCTTTCTCACAAGTTAGAAGATCAACAAGGCACTCAGTAGCCAAACTTTCATACAACTTCCACTTTTCACTCAATTTAGGCATGGTGTAATAAATTACATTAATCAAAACTTAGAAGTAAACAACGATATGAAGTTTTGGAATGAAAGGTTATAAAACAAGAAGAAAATCTACTAGGAACTCTTATGCATTTAACATGACTTTAAATAGGGCTGCTCACAATCCTATATTTATAACATTTAACATGGTAAGACATTTTACATTTAACACATCATGAATATCCCTAGCAGTGAACAAATCCTCCACTCAAGTCTAGAGCGTCTGCAGCTAGCGCCCTCTCTGAACCTCCAACAGTTTTCAGTACTAATGATGCATTTAAAAAGGAACCACCAGGAACTTCTGAAGTCTTGTTTTCCCTTAAAGTGGACGGACAAGCTCGGTTCAGAGTTCCCAGGGCTGAATGTAAATAGGAATGAATGTATTAAAGATTTTTTTTTCTATTTATTATTTTTCTATTATTTAATTTCAAGACCTTTAAATATGGTTGAAATTAGATCTCAATAATGTCTGATAATATATGAAAAAGGGTAATACAACACAAAAAAAAAGTTCGGACTCATTCTTTATTTCCTCGAGGATTAACAACGATGTCACCCAATTTCAGAATGAAAAGAAAACTCAAAAAAAACTCTATTTCATAACTATCCAATTTCGACTACTAGGCGCTTTCATATTAAGGTGTAAGAGGAATTCAAATGGAGGTAAACAAAACTAATTGTAATAATAAAAAACTTCACAAAAGTATTTTAAATAAATTATAATAATTTTCAAACTCATCCAGGAGTCGTTAGAGAATTATCTATCAGTCAATTTACGTAGACAATTAGTCCATGTTTTAAAGTTTCATAACCATCAGGAGAGAACTTTTATGGAACTATTTCCAATCTAAGTTGCCGAAACTAATTTATAACGGTTGAAGGGGATGAGGGGGAGGAGGGGGGGGGGGTAAAAGGAAACTGATTTAAACTCAGACGGCTTCAGCGACATTTACCCGACCCAAAATCATCAAATTAGAGGTACCTTAGCGGGTATGGCGCTCACATATTGTTCTTAAACTTTTATTTTCAAAAGTATCAACCACTCAAATCCTAAATTTATATTTAGCCTCACGGACTAATTATATAATATTCAAACCAATATTAAGAATGAATGAACCCTGAAATGTTTTTTAAAATAAATGAGCTCCTATGTTTACATTTTATAGTATTTACATATAACATTTTTTTGTTTTAAATATACTTAATGTTGTTTAACATTAAGTATATTCTTTCTTTCTTGTCCCGATCCTATTCTCCCATGATCTAAACCAAATATCACATGACATCCGCATTTCTCCTACATTGTGTTAAGACACAAGATGTATTAGATCATCTATTTAATTTACTTGTATTATAGATTGTCTAATTAAACCCACCTTAATGAATATGGAGTGTAATTTACTGGAAGGACCTGATTTATTTCTGAATTTACCCACACTGAATCGAGAAAATTCGTTACAAAGTTTTATCTTTTTTATTATACAAACCAAGGAGCTCCAGGTACCTGAGTTACTTTAATCAATACAATTAATAAACTGGGATTTAATTAATCAGTATTTATTGAATTTCAATGATTCTCCAATATATTATTGAATATTATCTTGAACTAATATTTGTTTAAACTCCTTCATTTGTTTAATATTACTGTATGTTACTTCAAAATGTACAAAATCGAACATTAGGTTAATATAAAATAGTTTTTATTTTTATAGGATTATCTTAAAATAAATAGATAACAAATTATTTAGAAAATAAATAATATATCTAAAAAATGGTCCAAGAAAGATTACATTTATTAAACCATCCTATAATAATAAATTTTGTAAACGCACCCTAAACTATATGGTACCATACCTATTCAATCATTCACCAGAAGAACTAATAATTAAATAAACCACTAAAAAAAAAAATTTAACTGGGTATTTTTTTACTTCTATGATTGCCAATAATTGATTTTGATTCGCCAAATGACCATATCTGCCTGTATTTCTTCTTAACTCCACATAATTTATTATATTACAATTAGAGTTAGGAATGCATGTGTGTGCTTAGTAATAGATATTATTGGATCCTTATTTTTATCATATTTTGTATCATCTTGTTTTATTCTCATTATTATATTAATTCACTAATTGTATATTTGAACCTTTATTATTCACTTCAAAATCCTTTAACTTATTTTTATTACTCTTATCATTTTTTAATTTTTTTTAATAATTCTATTTTTTTAAATTTTCGTTGAAGTAGTTGTTAATTAAATTATTAGTTATATCACTTGAGATCAATTTATGTTGTACTATATAGCCTCCACAACGCCTTAATAGTCAAAATTGTAATATTTATATTTACTTACTTATTTATATTTACTTATTTATATTTATATACACTTACTTCTATCAATTGTGTTATTTTGGCACCGACCGATAGATGTTGTAAACAGGTCGGACCACATTAGATGCAATTTTTTAAATGAAAAAATAAATAAATAAAAATAGCGAAATATTCGTAAATTGACGTAGTGAAAAGTGGCAACAATGATCTTCGGAAAGAGGCGCGAGGGAAGCCGGAGACAATCGAGATTAATAAAGGTGAAATTCAAAGATCCTTCCTGTCAGGAGTTCTTTGTGCTTCACCGCTTCGAGTATCCGACAGGATCACAATACTACCCAAGTTAGAAATCAATGTCGGAATACAATCAGGTACTTATCACGTTTGTAGTATAAAGTACTTTTGATATTTATGAATAAATTATTTCATAAAATAAAGAGTACGAAACTAAAAAAAAAAAAAAGCACCCCAAAATCGGATACATCCATACTACTGGACATTACATTACATACGTATGCAAAGTATCAATATTGAGGAAAAAAAATTAAACAATAAAATCAGACGGATACGGACAGAAGCGAAAGTGATACTAAAAATAGAAAAAATAAATGGACGTTTCATTTATTTTATTTTTACAAGATTCTATCATTATAAAATAATGTTGAATGTCCTAAAACCAAACAGAAAAAGTAGAAGTACTAAAAACATTTTAACACTTGCAAACTGACCCTACAATGCAGATGAAGAACGGTTTATCTATACTACCGGACTACAGAATTTCATTAGATTCTTTACAAAAACTAAAAAAATGGCCAGTTAACGCCATAATATATAATTACCTTGTAAATAGTATTTGAGTTTTATTAGTGTTTAATTTATTTTTATTTTTATTATTTTAATTGGATTTGGTTGTTTGAGAAGAAAAATATGAGATTATATTTGTGTGTTATAATGAGTAATACAGACAGTTGCTAGGGATTGATAATTGTTGCTAAGAGGCGTCACTTAGCAACGGACAGCCCATCTTAGTTTTGTATGCAGTTCCGGCTAATTAGTGGCCATGGTAGCGTCAAAGCAGTCCTGTCTGCCCTTATAATTTTATAGTTCGGACATTTTAAGTGAGTTAACCATCATTACAGGTCGGAACCAGACCACTTCTGTGTTTCGACATTAATATGAGTTCCGGATAATAAGTGGCTATGAACGTGTGTAACCAGCCCTGTCTGCGTTCATTTTGTCGGCTCGCCTAATACATTAATACGACTTTTGGATGTTTGGACTATCGATGAGCTACTATACTACACCAACTTTGGACCATTACAGCGGTGTATTTAGCTACAAGAGCTGCGACCTGAACATCTC
>NW_027116062.1:1066349-1069816 GCF_000696795.3 Halyomorpha halys | reverse complement strand
CCAGTTTGTCGTTTGTTCATTTTAAAGCTTTCCAACAAGAAGACATAATCGATTTGAGGTGGCTTTAACAAAACGATTTTATAAATTTTGAAATCAGATATTATGGGAATACAAATGAATGGTTATATTTAAAACGTTGAGAATAAAATGACAGATTTATGAGCTAAAATGGAGAAAAATAACGACAAAACTAAATAATTTTACGAAAACTATCAACTTATTTAAGTCATATAAACTGAGACTTTGCTAATAATTGGTAAACAAAATGGGAAAAAACCAATAAAACCACGACGAGCTGGTAAAAATTTAAAATTATACATTACCAACTGACACAGGTTTAGACTGAACATAGACCAAGAGGAGGCTATTTGCCAAGGTGTAGCCCGACGAATGTAAATGTGATCAACAGACTGTGGACGTCATCATACACCTACTCCACGACTGCAGGCTACGGGAACCACAGCTAAGCTGATACGACAAACGTCTATAGATGATATGTCGTCACCTATGATCAGCATTCTGTCCTAAAACTATAAGGATCATCTTTTCTTTTTGCTAAAAGTGAAACTCATTTTGATCTCAGTAATTACTAATCTAAATATATATAATATTAGGTGTTCTTTATATTTATAACTAGCTACACAGGTAAAGAGTACATAGCCGAGTGCATCTGATCAACAGAATAAAATCTAAAATTTATAGGGAAAAAACTAAACCTATTATCATAAAAAACATTACTGAAACCATCTTCCGTTTGATGGCTTCATTAGAACTAAGTTTATTTTTTTTAGTTTATTTATTATAATTTTTTTTAAAATTAACATCATGTTTTAACTCTTTAAAGAAAACTCAAAGCTCTATATGATATTTTAAGTTCTTTTTCACATGGCATTCCTAGGGATTTTTGACTAATTAATTAATTAGATAATATATAAATAATAATATTTATTTACTAATTCCACTTAGTTTCCTTAAAGAATGGAACTATTTCAGCAAACTATATCGGCATAAAAGCAATAAATCCAGATCGTAATGATCCGTATTTTTAAAATAATAAATTCCAAAGTATAATATAACCAAATAAATGAAAATGATAAACCTTCTTTTTTTTTTAACCATGAAAATTATATATTGGGTTTGACTATGATTTGATCCTTTTTCTTTAAATAAATAATGTCTAAAGTAAACCAGATAAATAATATTAAGTGGAGAAGATGGTCGGGGGGGGGAGGGGTGAGAGGGGGAAGGAGTAAAAAATAAACAAAAACTTATTTATTCCAGCCGACGTTTCGAGCTGAATTTCAGGTCTTCATCAGGGCTATAGAACAAAAAGAGATAACAACTATCACTCAGAGAAACATAAAATTAAAAGAAATAATAAACTAACAAATTTGGAAATATACATGACAATGAATTGAAAATAAAAAACAGTAGATTAATAACCATGGAATATACTGCCTAATTGTATAGTTATTTACAAATTTGTTAGTTTATTATTGCTTTTAATTTTATGTTCCTCTGAATGACGGTTGTTATAACTTTTGGTTTTATGGCCCTGATGACCCGAAATTCAGGTCGAAACGTGGGCATGATTAATTTTTTGTTTTTTCTGACCATGCCCCCAGACCATCCCCACTTATTAATCTACGTTAAACTATCTACATCTCTTTATAAATAATATTGGTGTTGTTAACCTGCTATCATGTGTACGTGAGTTGTTTTAATTAGTATAAATATCAAAGTACGTTATGTGAACCACTTGTAACTACTATGTCCCCCACACGACTACAGTGGGAGATACTATGACATGCAATCACCTTAGTGCACGAAAGTAGAGTTGAGGCTACTACTCCAACAAACACCTTTACTCTAAGCTGTGGTGTCTGTAAAATGGAACATACGGACATAAACTTCAAATTTTGTTGAAATATTTAAATTTTTACCATTTTATCCATTTGTTTCTCTACTATTATTTAATTGTTAACGAATGCCACAGTAGTTAATTGTATTTAACAAAATTCATTTAAAACAATAATTAGTAATAATAACAATATACAATTAGTTTATCTTAATTCTGATCAATTATTGTCAGTTGACATTTTGTATACTTTATTTGCATGTATTCGTCGTATGTTATCTTTTTTGTCTTTTTATCAATATGTTACTAATGGGGTGTATAAAAAAAAAAAGGCCGATTTATCAAATACAAGATTTCAAAGGACTGTAAATATTTTAATACATTATAATCCGTTTAGAGTATTCTCTAAGCTTGTTTAATACCATTCGACTTCTTCAAAATAAGCCTCAGTTTAGGTATTTGTTTCAATGAACAAGCATGACAGTGTCCTACGAAATTCTCGTAATTTTAAGACATTACTGGTAAAAATTTCATAGGCGCTGAAGCAAATCGTAAAATTATTAAATATAAAGGAGAGGAGGGACCTTTGACCAGCGCACTGCACGACGTTGATTTGAAAAATGTAGCAGTAGGGATACGACATTGGAAAGGAAGAAGAGCTCCGGGCGACCATTGGGGGGGGGGATATTGATGAGGTTCTGCAGGAAGCTGTTGAGTCAAATCCGTCCACAAGTATTCGCGAACTTGGCAGGAATGTGGTGTGTTGAAATATACAGTTTGTAGCCATCTACTCTCCGTGAGGAAGGTGAAAAGAGCAGTAGACTGGTCTCTGACGAACTTACTCCTCAACAATCACTTACCGTCCAAAAAGAAAAGTTTAATGAACTCCAGGCTCTTCCACCATATAGTCCAGACCTCGAACCATCGGATTGATACTTGTTTCGATCCATGGCCTATTTCCTTCAAGGGAAAAAAATGGATAATTTTGCGGAAGTTGAAATTGCTTTCCAAGAGTTCTTTGACAAAGGATGGTATCAGCATGGGATCGAGCAATTGGCTAGAAGATGTCTAATGACGGTAGTTAACAGTGGACTATACTTTGATTATTAATTGTATTTTATATCAAAGAAATAATAATACAAATATTCGGTTGAAAAACGCCATTATCAGGATAGAATCAGTATCAGACTCTACAATAAAGTTTTATCATTTTATTTTTAATTTAGCAACCTACTTTCTAAATTAATGGATTTTTAGTATCTAAATTCTGTAGTATAACTTCATAACAATATAATAAGACTGCTGAGTAAAATTTCATAATTTATATTTTTACATTTTATTTATAGTGTACGTATAAATATATATTTTATATATCAACAGACAGTCCTTAAATATATTGGAACCAATAAGGAGTCCATTTGAATCAGTTTCAGACATTCAAGAAAAAACATCAATATTAAATAAAACGAGATTTATCAGTTATGTTTATAATTATAAAGGTTAATAACAAAATAAAAAGTAAATTATAATATTGGTAATCATGGATATACCTATGAACAATTGATAATATAAAAAAGTACAACAATTAATAAATAAATAAATACAAAGA
>NW_027116062.1:1062496-1064583 GCF_000696795.3 Halyomorpha halys | reverse complement strand
ATTTGTAATTAATTTAAACATTTTAGATTTGTAAATGGTTATGAATTAGTGAAGTGTATGTATATATAGTTAAATATCAAATTATTTGTATTTAAATTATTTTTCCTGTCATCCTATTCACATGAAATACAACGTTATTAATAACATTTTTTAATAAAGCAATATAAATAACGGATATAATTAGATTGGTGAAAATAAAGGAAAAGTTACTTAGTATGTTTCAGGAAAACTTTTATCCTAAAGGGTTAATAAATAAAATATGGGAATTAAATATCAAAAAATCTAAAATAATAGAAATAGACAAAAAAATAGAAATGAAAATGCAATAAAAAATTCTATAGTTTTAATTATATAAAAGGTTTGTAAATATTAATCTGGGTTAGTATATAAAATTCTATGCATTAATTGTCCAATTAATTGTATTAATTGTCAATATATTAGTGAAACTATGAAATATATGAAATCTAGGATGTATTAATATGGAAATGACGTAAAAAATATGAAAAAGGATCCAAAGAAAACAGCATTCAGAAAATATAAATAATACAGTAAATTTTAAATCAGATTCTAAAGGACTAAACCACCATTAGTCTAAAATTTTTATATATATAAACATGTATATGTGAAAAAAAAAGAGAGGGGGGTAAATGTATGTAAAATAATATGTATAATAAAAATACAGTAACTATGGGGTTAAGAAATGATAAGTTATGAGCAAATAAATTAAAATTGAACGTTAATTAAATTGTATAAATTTATTTTTAATAATACAGTGATAACAGAGTCCTAACCTGTTGATGGTAGTAGATGTTAAATAGTTTTAAGTTTAAAATATAAAAAGTAAATAATCAATTTGAAAACAATGTTTGAAACTGTCATGATGTTATTTTAATATTTAATCTATTTTAAAGCTATGACATGGACAATTAGCCTTCAGGAAAACAATGTTAAAGAATATGACATCAATATTTATGGTATAGTCAAAAATATTATTATGTTGTGAGAAAATAATGTAATTAATATAATAATACAAAATTTTTATAGGAAATAAATGTTGAGAATATATTTAGATCAAATGTGTTTGAGTTAATAATGAAACAATTTATTTAGCAATAGATTTATAACCAAACGAAGCTTCCAAAGTAAATCAGTTGCTTCCTTACTCAGACAACTATCACATACTTTGGTCAATTTTCTATTTATATACTAATGTAACATCTAGATCGTCGTAATAATATCGAATTATACACAATACAACATATAAAATATATACATATATGTACACTTATTAGGAAGCAGGTGGTAGATAAAGACAACTAATTTCGACAAGCATGTTACTCATTACGGAGCGGACCTACATCGATCAAGATAGTCCGCGTCACGTAGCCCCACCCTCACGAACGGAATTACTCTTTAGTCGGAATAATTAACGTGACAATAAAAACAGTCATACATTATTAATCGAAGCAATGTTATTAAACAATAATATTTACCGAAAAATATTAATAACGAATCACGGACTGATCGTAAATGATTAAAGTAAATTTTTGGTTGAAATAATGGAAATGGTAGTTGAAAAATTCTAAGCTTAAAGACTAGTGTAGCTTTGAGAAATAAATAATATTAGGTAACCCATTTTGCAGGATTACGCAATCGGAGAATGACATTTTAGTTAACCAAATTTTAGTTTTTTTGGCTTCAGTTACCACAGCTATATGGAAAAGGACTATCATTAAATCTAGATCACAGCCAAACAAAGCGATTTTGACCCCAATTCCAAAAAAAAAAAAGATAAAGTATTATTTAAAGTAGAGCAAATTTGCTAATATGAGACCTAGTAAAACCTGTTTAAAACATCCAATAAAAATTATTAAAAAAATATAATCAATCAATAGGCTAAAATTTCACGATTCAGAAAAAAATGAATACAAATTAGTTTCAAAATTAGTATAGAACTAAATAATAACAGAATACCAATACAAATTTACATTGACTGTTCACAAATTTAGGAATTGCTACGAGAATGTTAGTTATTATATATAGTCTTGATAGTAAAAGAGCACACGAAGAGAAAAAAGGCAGTTTAT
>NW_027116062.1:1061680-1062446 GCF_000696795.3 Halyomorpha halys | reverse complement strand
ACTGTTCACAAATTTAGGAATTGCTACGAGAATGTTAGTTATTATATATAGTCTTGATAGTAAAAGAGCACACGAAGAGAAAAAAGGCAGTTTATGTTACCACAATTTTTGATTACTTTAATGAAAACTATGTATAATTACTGATCGATATTGATGAGTCTGCGAAGTATGGGCTGGGGGAATTAAAAATGTCGGCTGTTTCAAAATGTTAAAAAAAAAAATAATTTTATAATAATAAAATTTTATTTAGAGCTCTATATCTTTAAAACTTTGTAACTTTAAAACCAACAATATTAGAAAACCAAAGAGAACATCATTTAAAGAAGAGTAAATTTTCTGAAATATGAGCCGTAGCAGAGCTGTCTAAGATTAATAGTTCCCGAGATATAGTTCTTAAAAAGGAACATTTTTTTTCCATTTAAAGAAAAATAAATACTTTTTGTATTTATTATGGCAAACATCACGGAAAATACTGCTCTAACGAAAAACGTTCAGATATTTACTGGATCTTAATCAAAGAGTAGTACCATGATATGATGTAACAGTTTCAATAATATTTGCCTAGATCAATTCTCAAAATTTTAATTTCTCGTTGTTCGCCAAAAACATTTGGCTTATGAAAACTGTATCTCAGAATCCCAGATGCAGATCCCTACGAGCTCCCAAATTAAAGCCAGTTGAATGTAATATTATATATTATATGGAGAGGTCTCTGGTTTGGATCTCGCGGAACAATACCAGATAGAACAAGGAGCTTCTTAGAAGG
>NW_027116062.1:1058820-1059470 GCF_000696795.3 Halyomorpha halys | reverse complement strand
TAAGAATATAAATAAATAAATGAATGAAAAAAAAATCTCTCCTAAATATATACAAACAGAAGGATAAACAAAATAAACATTCGTCAAAATTAATTCCGAAAATACGTATTTTTTGTTATTAGGCAGGCACATTAGATTTACCGTGCTATATAAAATAGTATTTAAGACTCAAGTGCACAGAACAGACCTGAAAGTAATGTCGTCTGGAATTATCAACCCAGGAATTCGTACCATAGTCCAAGTATATGATGTTTTGCACAACAAAGTTTTAGAGAAGTTTTGAAGATCATTTATTTTTTTTTGAGGATACTAATTAAGTATTTCAACTTTTTGGTCCCATATTTCTCGTGTCAACTTAATAAAAACAACTCAAAATGGATATTATCTTTCTTTTCTCAGTAAATTTTAAATCAGATTCTAAAGGACTAAACCACCATTAGTCTAAAATTTTTATATATATAAACATGTATATGTGATTTCATATGTGAAAAAAAAAGAGAGGGGGGTAAATGTATGTAAAATAATATGTATAATAAAAATACAGTAACTATGGGCTTAAGAAATGATAAGTTATGAGCAAATAAATTAAAATTGAACGTTAATTAAATTGTATAAATTTATTTTTAATAATACAGTGATAACAGAGTCCT
>NW_027116062.1:1054093-1055125 GCF_000696795.3 Halyomorpha halys | reverse complement strand
TATATATAAGTAAAATCAACCTGTGCTAAATTAAATAATAGTATATTCTTTAATTTTCTTTTCTTCGGAGGTATATTTAGTGACAATCACTTCCAGTCTAACGATTCCATTTAAATAAGGACCCCTAAAAACGATTAGGACGGACAGTTTTGAAGAAGTCCTGAAAAGTTTCCTATTTATTTAAGAGTCCTGATTATTAATTTTAAATTTTTGACCTATTTAAGGGCAATTGTTTTAGTTTAATATAACTTGGTGTCACAATTTATAAACAGTAACAAATACTGTTTATTTTATTTAATAAAGTCAAAAATTAGTAAATAATTTATTGGCACGAGTATTATTATATATTCATATCATTCATACAGTATTAATATTGGAAAAATAAATAAAATTTACATAATGGATTGGGAACAGGAATTGAATGAAACGGTAAAAAAATATTTAAACTCATTCGGTTAACATTTAATCCACAGTTACTAGCACATACTTAGTAGCTAAACCTTTTTTTTTATTCTTATAAAATTTAATTATGACTGGAATAGTAATATTTGTATAGTGGTAAATGGAACTAAGTAAAACAATGTGAGTATTTTTATCAAACTATCTTATCATACGGAACTGCCTTATCATAGTTTAGTTCCTTTCTCCACTTGACCAAGAATGTACAGGTCCCTAAATCTCATTGCCAGCATAATATGACTTCTTTCTTATTTTCGGATTCTTCATTACCTAACGATGAGCCTTCGTCCAAACTTGATAAAATAATTTATATTTTTCAACACAGTAAAAAAAAATAATTCATACTTGATGATTTTGAATAAAGTTGATAGATAACGAAATCAGATGGATTATTAAATTTTGAATCGAATTAATCAAGGAATGAATAACATTTTTCATTCACAGCGAGTAACACAGTTCTAATAAAATGTATATTTTAATATAATATATATTTTATTTACTTATTGTATAGACTTTGGGCAGTATTGGGAGAATACAACAAATATATCACGATAATGATCTTAAAATAGAGGT
>NW_027116062.1:1041317-1053897 GCF_000696795.3 Halyomorpha halys | reverse complement strand
TCACAAACACAGATCTCCAGATTTTTCTCAAATAAGGGTACCCACTTTATGAGACTAGGTGTACCTCAGAAAGGCTCCAGAACCCACAGGGTTGACTTATGGCCACAGTGTAACATAAAATAATTATCTACCACAGCCGGATTTGAACCCGGGTCCGGGAGTTAGGTGCGCAATTGCCTTATCACTGTATCACCGCGCTCCCACAACTTTATTCAAAACTTTTTTTTTTTCATAATGAACCAATTCGGCAATAGCAGTAAGTAACCTGTTATTTAATAAATGCCGAATGTTATTTATCAATAGCAGTTCCGTTAAAAAAATAAAATATTAAAAAAAAATTAAACTTAAATTTAATTAATCAACTCTTATAAAATTTAAGCTGTTTTTTCCGGAAACTTTTTCCGTCATTGATTCCCCACGTCTTGGCTGTTGATAACACCCTTCTACACCGTAAGGGTGGAATGAGATTGTTCCAATTTTGATTTTTCAATCATACGCAGTTTTTGGGGTAAGTATTGTGAACTAATTTTTTTCTCGCATTGGGTACATGTAGTAATTTCACATTTTATGTATTCTTTATAGGATTAATTTAAGTAAAGTGAAGAATACCCATCTTAAAGTTAATTAAAAGCAAACTTGTAAGCCGTATTATGTTTATGCTGTACATGACTCTCATAAGACCAACAATCGCGCGCGATGGAGAGACATGGACCCTTAATAACAAAAGCATCGACCTGCTAGAAGTGTTCGGAAGAGCTGTGGAAAATCATAGGACACTGATGTGATAATAGTATATGGTGGCGAAGAAAAAACAGCGCACTGTCCCGGCTCGATGAAGAAGTTATTATCTCCTCTTATAGTCGAATACAAGGATTTAATTGCCTTCACCATGACACGAGGATTAGGGATGAAGAGTCGCCAGTAGGTCGTACATGAATGGACCGGACGGTGTGTGTCCACGTAGTAGACCGAAGGGCCGATAGCGAGATGTAGTGGAGTTCTTCGGAAGCTCATGCAAGACCTTCCTTATCCATGCAAGAGAGAGAGAAAAATAGTCAGTAGCGGTAGAACCAACAAAAGAGAACTTCATACGTCTTTTGCGACAGTAGAAAAAAGGATAAATAAATAAACGAAAATACTAATGTTCCGGTTCATTTTTACTCTATTTATGGAAAAATTATGACAGTTGGGACTGTAATAATTATTTTGAAAGAGTTTTTATTTAATTTTTAAAATTCCTACTCACCGGAAGAGAAATAATAATCCTACGTGTTTTCAAAAATTGACGGGCTTCGTAGCTCATTGGTAAGGCACTGTGATATTAACCTCAAGGACCTCATTTCTTATCACGTTTTTAATTTGGATGGATTTACGACCTAAGTGCCCAATGATTGCAGGTTTCCGATGTCTATTCATGAAATAAAAGACATTTAAATTTATAATTCTATATGTAAGTACTGAGAGCGAGGTAGATCAATGGATAGGCACTGAAGAACCGACTCCACTCCACTCCAAGAACTCACTCCAAGAACCCAGGTTCGAATCAGGCTGTGACAAATAATTATTAACCTATTACCGTAGCTGTGATCCTGTGGGTTCGGGAGACCTCTGGGGTCCACTCAGCCTCATAAAGTGGACCCTGATTGGGGAAAAATGTGGCGGTCGAGCATGATCCTAACAAGATCACCTCTTTACACAGCGGTTGGTCCAGTTACTGTACTTCTTTCATGGGTTATAGCAGTATACAGATATTTATTTATTTTTCATTTCGATAAACAATTGTTTTGAATATTACTGCAAAACGTATATCTTTCGATAGAAAACAAAAAAAAAAATGCAAGATTGACATTAACTCCAATAATGCAGACCTCTTCTTTTCAATATATAAATATTTTGTCATATTCCGAGTCGTTTATTTAATTTTGTATTTATACACGAGTAGAGGAGTAAAGTACATTAACAAGGACAACAAAAAATATATATAGTTTTTATATATTTATTTTCTACGTAAACAGAATTTTAAGAAAAACGAAATTGAAAATTGTTTGCCTTGCGCAGTAATTTTATTTGTAATTTCGCTTACCTATTTACGGAAAAAATTAGTATTGCAATCGTACAAAATTTCTACGAAAATACAGGTTTTGAGTCTTTCAAAATTGTGAGTGTTAAATTGTGAATCTCCACCAGAGAATTTTCATAGTCTAATATAACTCAGATTGCATTAACAACATATACATTTTTATTTAATACAGTTAAAAATTTCTATAAATAAATAAAAACAATTGTGACTGCTAGTCTATTTTAGATATTAATTGCGATAAAAAAGAAAAAAAAATTTATAAACTCGTTTATATATTTTAAACGAACTAGTATAACTTTATTGGCTAGAACAAAATTTGTATTCAATGCTTTGAAGGACAATCAGTCCACTGTAATCAGAACTTATCAAATAATACTTTTGGCTTCCATGTCTTTTCAAATTATGTTTTGTTATTTCTAAATCACATAAACACAACAGGTTTTAATAGTTTACCATTCTTACTGTATTACTTCCTATCTAGGTTCTACAATTACATTTACAGATTTCTTTTTATTTATTGTTTAAAATTATATTGTTCAAAGTACTTTATTATAAATATTTTATTCACAAATTGCTTTTATAAGTTTGAATAAATATCAAAAGCTCTTGAGAAGAATCGGGCGAATTTTGTTGTTTAAAAGGCACGAATTCCCAGTGAATTATTAAGAGATAAGCTGATATATCCTTCAACATATAAAAATAATGAACCTATTTAGGAGAAATCAAATTCCTTTTTTGGGAATTCCCAGAATATCCTTTGCTCAATTACCCACGTATTCAAGACGCTACGTATATTTAGTTTTCATGAAAAAATAATAATAATCTCTCTATTATGTAAAAAAGTTTTCAGTGATTAACGTATAGCAGTTTATTTTAAATGTGAACACCATGTAATATTTTATTTTACAAGGTGGAATAATATAAAAAATATTTTTATTCCTGCTTACACTATGTTGAAAAATAATACAATTTGAACTACAACCTACATGTAAATTACAGTAATACAATTTGACAACGAATAGTACATTAAATGAACAGTTTTATAATGGGGGCCTACACGCAGTTAGGTAAACATGGGATAGCCCCTTAGTATGTAAAATTTATTTTCTTTGAATCTATCCTACATACTAGTGTCGCTAAAATCTTCCATTTTTAAAATGGATATAGATTAGGTTAATAATTATTTTAAGCTTTTGATTATTCGGTGTACTTCCAATTGAATCATAAAGAGGAATAGGGAACTAAATCTGAAAATATAACTTTTCTAGTTATACTGAAAACTGGCCTGGTATTTACTTTTCGAGCACAGGAAAGTTAATTTTTCTTATAAGATACTATAAAAAATTTACACACCTTTTATTTAAATTTTCATTTAAAATTCTACACAACAATAACATCTCTCAGGATCTGAAATCGTAAAGCAACGTTTCGACATTAAACCTTTTACCTTTTATAAAAACAATAATACTAAGGGCAATTAGTATGGACTTGTTTATTTATTAAAAAATAAGCGTATAAACCTATTGAAAAATACAAAATTTATATAAAAAATTATTAATATTATGATATAGGTAAGCACATATATTCGTTTTAATAGAGCAATGTAATGATATAATTTTTATATTGTTAATAATCGCATTTTCTAATTTACCTGATGCTAAATATCATTGTATAATTTATATAATATTAATATTAGCAATATTCAAGTTATTTAATAATTATATAATGTATCACAGTTGAAATAATTAATTATTTTCAACCGTTTCTAATTAAATTGCAAAAGACATTAGAAAAAACCAAATCAGAAAAAAAAATTGAAAGAATTGAGATCCTTATTAATATTCTAAATTTGTACACTTAACCTTGAAACACCTGAATAAACTGATCATCAGGTGGGAAATATGTCTGGATTTGAGACCTAAACTCACATAAAATTTGGGTTTTCATCGACTAATTCTTCATAGGTTGTCACAAGCCCTCACATAATATGAACCACACCTTCATCATATGAAACCTTCGATTATAGGCGAAGCTATTAGAATTGTATCAATGAAAAGAAATTGGAAGACATAAGAAAACTAATATAGTATACTCCACAAAAACACAGGCTGTTTAGATTTTAATGTCCTTTATGATTTGTTTAAAACGGTTGAAAATGATTAATTATTCAACTGTGGTACATTAAATAATGATATATTTATTAAATTACTTGGATATAATATTATATCAATTATAAAACGATATTTAGCATCAGATAAATTAGAAAATGCTATTATTAACAATATAAAAATTATATCATTGTATTGCTCTATTAAAACGACTATATTTGCTTACCCAAGTTTATACCTTTATTTTTTAATAAATAAAAAAGTCAATATTAATTCCCCTTAAAATTTTTGTTTTTGTAAATATACTAGGTTTAATATAGGAACATTGCTACATGGTTTTAGATACTGAAAGGTGTTATTTATGTGTAAAATTTTAAACTAAAATTTAAATAATAGGTGTTTAAATTAAAAAAAATTATTATGTAGGTGTCAATAAGTTTGCTTTTTAGTATTTCATGAGAAAAAATAATGGACCTGTATTCGAAAAATAGTAGCTCAGTTTTTAGTAAAACTGGAAAAGTTTTATTTTAGGATTTAGTTCACTATTCCTCTTGATGATTAAATTAGCTCACCAAATAACAAAAAGCTTAAAATAATCATTAACCTAATCTATATTTTATTATCAAGAGAAAACATTTTAGCAACTGTTGTAAGTAGGATAGATTCAAAGAAAATAAATTTTACATACTAGGGGTTTACCCTCTGTACACCTGACTACGGGTAGGCCCTAATTTTACAAATTATAAAACTGTTCATTTAATTTTACTACTCGTTGCTCAAATTGTATAACTGTAATTTACATATAGTCTATAGTTGATTGTATTATTTTTTCAATACAATGTAAGCAGAATACAAATATTTTTCAAATATATTCATACAAATATATTCCACCTAGTAAAATAAAATATTACACGGTGTTCACATGTAAAATAAAATACCATACATTGGTCACTAAATGAAGGAATATCCGTAAACGCAGCGTATTCAATTAGAAAATATGTTCGATTAGAAAAGATATTGAATTAGAAAAGATGTCATGTCATAACAATGAGAATAAAGGTTACTTTATTAATGAATAGTAGACGTTAACATTCATATTAAATGTTGTTTCAAGTATTTACCTATAGCTGGTATTTTTTTTCCACAGCAGCAGCATTCTAAAGGCACTGGATATGTATTACTGTCACGATATACAGATCTGGCACCTCGGAACTTTTTTTTGTGGGAGGGACATAAAACAAAAATTCTATGCAAGCCCAGTCAAGGACTATAATTCTTAACGAATAAGGATAGTAAAAACTTGTGAAACAATAACAGATATTCTATTCCGTTCCGTTCACCCACTACAGCTATAGAGGATGCCGTGCCTTTCTTAATGTTTATTGTATTCACTTTGAACACTGTTTAATATTAACGTTAATGTTTACATTTCAATAATAAAGTAACTGGAGCACATTAGATTTATTTATTATAACCTAAATAATTCATAACAATGAAAATAATTAGATGAGATTTAGCGCACTTGCTCAGTCTCCACTGGCTTATTACCAGCGACGCGGAGAGGGATGCGCTGGGATCTCGAAGGGCCTCACTCTACCCCTTCTGTTTGTATATATTTAGAGACAGATTATATTAATTTTTTTTTTCATTTATTATTTTTTTTTTTATTCTTATCTTATTTTATTTTGGTATGAATGTAATCAGTTATCACTAATACTTATTGCCCAATAACTTTCTGGAATATTGTTATATTTACTAATAAATAAAAATTAAAAGAGAAAAAAAAAGATGTGAATTTCTCCTGAACTAAGCGTAAACGTATATACTTAATAGCATTTTTTTTTCTTTTGAGATTCTTAATTATTATTTTCAGTTTAGACATTTGACCCAGTAGAATAAACCAATATATAGGAATTCGAATGAGGACGTAATTAAAAAAAAATATCATATCCAAATGATTAATGATTGGGTTATTACTACGATACATACCTAATAAGAAATTTTAATCACTATTATTGCTCATTAAAATCTCCACAAATAACAAGTTCATACCTGGTTTATTTTAATTATTGGCAATCTCTTTAACTTTATTTTTGCCTATGAAGTGCAGATAGAAATTATAGGCGTAGTGGGCATATATTCCGGTAAAAGTTTTCAGTAACAACGTTTGCTAATGAGGATATAGTGTTCGCCAGGTATGGGCAAAACTGTATATTCTTATTAAAAGTCAAAATAGCTACTGCTAAATTTGATTCAGATTTGGAAGTAAAAATTATCAATTTATATTTTATTATTATGGTGAGATTTAACTTGAGTTAAATCTCTAAAACTAACAAATTTTAAAAAATGATTTGCTTTAAAAAAAATTTAGACGTAGAAATAAAAAAGAACATTTTTCTTAAAGTTTAATTTTAATAATGTGTATCTAAAGAACTAATATAGGGGATATGGGATAAGTTAAATAAAATTTGCCATTTTAGACATAATTTATAAGCATATTTATTATAATAATTTGTAGGCATTTGTTGTTAAAAATAGTCCAACTAAGTTTAGAGATAAGTATCAAAAATACAGTTATCCTTATTTTTTTTGTTTTTAGTAAAAATTTAATATTTCCTGTTTTTCCGTTAAGTTAGTTACAGACCTATATTTTATTATTTTAGGAAATGCTAATATTTTGGATCACCTTGGATCATCAATGAAATTTTAATTAAAATTAAAATTGTCTCATATTCTAAAGCATAAATATCGTTTTCGGGGTATATGAAAGTTAGAAGAGAAGCAATAATTTTTCGAATAAATCTTTTAAGAATAAATTTTTACAAAATATGGATAAAAAGTAGTTATAGTTTTATATTTTATTTATATTATTTTATTATTTATTATTTATATTTTATTATTATTATAGGGAAATGGCTCATAAAGACAACGGAACGCCTGAGATCCCAAAGATATTTTAATGAAACAATGCATTAACTTCTTAATTTGTTCTAAAACTTACCAAGAAACCGCATACCACCTAAACATTATTGAGAAATGGAGGAAATTTGGAGTTGGTGGGTCTCAAGAGGAATAGAATAATGGAATATTTAGGAACTGTTTACGGAAAGCAATGGATTTTCTCATACTTAAGGAAATATTATTTCAACACTAGTGTGGATTCTGAGTCTCTCAAAAATAAATAAATTAACTGACGTGCAGGAAAGAATAGGCAGGTTAATGAGGTAGAGAAAAGAAAAGGTATTTAGAAAATAACTAATAACTAATCCGAGTGGTCTTGATTTTCTCTACATTCAGCATCTGATTTTATTTTGCATTGATGATATTATGCAATCCTTAAACGTTTAAGTATATCAAAAATATTCAAAGCCAAAAAAACATTAACGTTTCCACTGATAGTAAATTGTCTGTATGCCTGCTCAGGATTGACTACTAGCAGTGAGAAATTAAAACTAGTTATAGAAAAGAGCTGAGGGAATACAATACTAATTTGCATATCTAAACTAATTTTATATAATAAAGCAGTGAATCAGAGTCCTGCCAAAGTTAATAAGATTGGAAGACAACTGTGATAAATGGCAGCTCCCGAGTCCAAAGAGATTTGTCAAATAAATTCAAATGCCAACGAGGCCTAAGACAAAGCGACTCTCCAGTCTCTACTCTGTTTAATCAAGCTGTTGAAGGCGTAGTAATAGAAGCTTGAATAATTTTTTTTTAAAAAATATACAATCACTAACTTATGCCGATGATATATGCTCAATTGGAAAATCGTTGATGACTAATGCTTTACACTCTGTACAAACAACAGAAGTGTAGATGGGTCTTGAAATCAACGAAAATAAGATAATATACAGGTACTATTTTATATATATGTATTTATAGTTGACCGTAAAAATTTAAATATAAGAAGATGGATATTTACAGATACTATTACTGTATTTAAGCTAAAGCTTTTAAAAATTGTAAGTTTTGAGTAACTGGGACTAGAAGGGTGGAGAAGAGTAACATTGCATCAAACAGATTCTTTGTTGCATATAAATAAAAAGGAGTTGATACAGGGTAAATGGATCAGATCCATATATGCAAAATAATAAAGATAGTTGTGGTATTGGCAGTAGCCCCCTCCTTGCTTATATACTTTATCCACCGGGTAGGAATTGAAACTTGTATCAACTAGAGCTAGTGATGTTACAAACCAATAGAGTATTGATACTCTTTTCGATTCGATACTTTAACTGTAGTATCGGATGAAAAGTATCGATAGGTCCAAGAACAGCCAATCATATGAGAAAAAATAACAGGTATAATTGATACAGGCGGAACAAACCTAATCCGTATAAACACACATTGATACGAATGATGGGAATTGCTAATTGATAATTACTTTAGCAGAGGCTGGAATGTCAACTTTACCAACATTGATGAAAAATGAAAAAAAAAAAAACCAGAAATGAAGGAATCACTCCTCGCGCGTTTTCCCTGTATAGAAAAGATAACAGAGAAAGGCGATGATAATAGTAAGTAGGAAATAACAGAAGTTGGTTTGAGGTAGTGATCAGTTCAAAGAACTGTATATCTATATGAGATAATAAGCAACGGTATCAAACATCCTCGCTTACATAAGTACAGAGAGATATCGGTAATAATAAAGAGAGCTTTTAATTGTAACAGGGCTAAGAGAGGATAACTGATGAGGGTAGTTAATAAGGGCCTTAGGGGGGAGGGGTAGCTCGTAGCCCGGGGGTTGCTAGGCGGTTCGGTCACCTTCGGCTCTCTTCGGCTCCTCAGTGATGCGCCGACAGTCGTCCCGGCCGCACCCACAGCCACGCTGAGGTGAGTCCTCCATCTCTTTTTATCAATTGTCAACTTATCTAACAGCCGGGTTTCGTCTCAGAAGCTGAAGGGGCCAATGGGGTCGCAGAGCAAGGAGAAGATTCTCAGGTTAGCGGTTGTCCCTGCCGAATTCCGGGACACACATGCATTCTCCCAATTTATAATACCGTTTCGAAAAAATAAAAATTAAACATAACAAAGAAAAAAAATTATATAAATTAAAATTACATAGTAAATTAAAGTGTAATTTAAATTAAGTACACGACAACAAAATAGCTGTAGGCGTTGGGTCTACTACTGGGAGCATAGTCTCAGCCAACACCATCATCAACTATCCTCCAATACAAGAACATAGGAAATAATAATAAACACTGTGTCATGCCTCCATTTATTTTATTTCATACAATGATTAATTTTTAGTGTATTTTAAATCGAAATAATATAAAAATCGCAATTAATTTTTTTTATCTTGAAAATTTAATGTTTCATAGGTAGTCTGAGATCATTATCATCATCTAAAATACATAATTGTACATTTAAGATGAAGATAAATATTTCCTGAAACGAATTCAATAAATTAAATGAAAATAAAGAACTAGATATAATGATTTTTTAACCGTAAAATGTATTTCTAGTAAGATATGAACAACGATAGTAAACTTGGAAGTGGATTAAGTATCTTGAAATTTATCTATTCAAAGCCAAAACATTTTCTTATATTAATTACAAAAAAAAGAAATAATGACCAATTCCAACATAATAAGAGTAAAAAAAGAAAAAGAAAAGAAATGAACACAAATCGGATGTAGTCACAAAACAAATACATTGTTTCTGTACAAATAGTTTCATTTGAAACAAACTACAGTCCCTATAAGCACATAAACTGTACTGTTAGTTAAAATTGAGTAATTTGAAATTTACTTCAGCTGCTTAGGAAGCAAAAATTATAAGAATATTTTTATTATAATAATTTTAATCAAATAATATTACTTTTAGTTATTATATGGTTTAACTTTTAATCAGAATTTTTACGTATTGTTAACCTTACTAACACAAAAAAAAATACTCTCTCTTCGTTGGATTCAATTAAGGACTCCATAATTCTTATCATTCTTTACTGATTAAGAGTTCTACTAAAGTTGTACTTCATAGCCTAAATAAATTATTCATCAACCTACCAAACTTTTTTTTTTTTGTACATACTTAAACTGACGTTTCAATATATAAAATAAAAAGAAACAGATAACTTTCTGGAGTAAGTTATTTTTTTTCAATATATAAAATAGTTTATTTTTTGATATGTATAAAAAAAGAAAGGAGAATTCATAGACATAATGGTATAGTTAAATTTAAATTAACTTTGGCTAATAACTCGATATAATTGACAAGATGAAATGTTCATTAGTTCTTACATTGTTATATTTGTTTTGTAAAAGAACAAATTAATAAAAATCGAACACCATCTAATTTTAAATACATATTAAGCGTTAATTAACATATTTTCATTAAGAATCATTAACATTGAATAAGCTTATCGTAATAATGATCTACCTTATTTCACTCAATGTAAGTAATTTGATAACATCATTTCTTTTACATCACCTTACATATGCTTCTTGTTAAACATGGAAATTGTCAACAAAAATTTAAACCGTTATTTTAATATTTTCCATGTGATTTTCTTATGTATTTGATCTTTGTCTGTAACATGAAATATATATAGCCAAAGACAATAAACAATTAAATGAAGTATTCAGTCATGAGTTTCATAAATCAATATTGTACAAATATATCTAATGATTTCTAAGAGAAAAATCTGAAAAAAAAGCGTCTACATTTATAAAAATTTATTTAAATTTTGAAATTTAAATAAAACATCTAACATACAACAGTGTTATATAACAACCAGCTGGTCTGTTTGTCAAATCTAGCTAGATTTGAGGATTTAGGATAAGGTAGTGGAAAGGAGAGCACCCAGCTGTAACTATTAGCAACCTTGATTCAGTTTCATTTGGTTAAGGAAGGAGATCTCTCATCAAGCTCCTTTTTAATTTTCTTGAACAAATAGGCGTGTCAACCACTGTAACTTTTTAACAAGTCTTCACGAAGTAATCTTGGATTCCAAAAATTATTAACTACCTTCTGGGCCGCACAAGTCTGAGGATTTTTTTTATTGCCAGTGTAAGGATATGTTCAAGAATCTTTAGGAAGTTTTATAATTTTTCAAGACATAATTTTATTTAACTGAAACATTGATTTTCGGAAAAGAATCACGCTTTGTGCTTTTAACAGTGATAACGAATAAATCGTTGATGACAAATGCTTTACACTCTCTACAAACAACAGAAGTGTAGATGGGTCTTGAAATCAACGAAAATAAGATAATATACAGGTACTATTTTATATATATGTATTTATAGTTGACCGTATTTTGTTGATTGAAATTGAAATAATTTAATTTGAATCAATAATTAAATGAAAATATTTTTTTAAAAAGTTACCTTAAATTCTACTCAAACTCCCATAAATGGAAAGGAGTCTGAGATATCTCAGGAATACTAATGCGGAATAGTAAAAAATGATAAATAATTTTTATATTTTTGAGGAATAGAGGTATTTTTTCGTTTTGATATTAAAAAAGGTACACTATATTATATGGATAATTATTTTTGGCAACAGAAATAGGCAAAATCAAAAATGGTTACTGCAATGTATAAATATTATTTTAAAAAATTAAAAAAAAAACAAGTTGTTTTTTCTTACTATGATTTCCAATTAAATTACCATAAATTGATTTTTTTTTTAACAAAATAATTCGTGTCGATATCTTAAATTAAATTTTTTTAATAGAAATTGTTTATTTAATGGTGAATTATGACAGTAGTGTCGGAATAATAGTACAAGAGCCGGGAAGAAAAAAAAACACAGTTTTCTCACCTCAATTTGTGATTACTGTAATGAAAACTATGTATGATTTCTAGTTGAAACTGAGGAGTTGGCCAAGTATAGGTAGGGGAGATAAAAAATGGCGGCTGTTTCAAAACCTAAAAAAAAAATGTAATCTTTCATTCGGAGCTCTATATCTTAAAAACTACCAACACAACACTAGAAAATCAAAAGGACATTATTAAAGAGTAAATTTGCTGAAATTTTGCTTTTGAAATATTTGCTTAAAACGGGAAGAGGAGAATTTAAGATAGTTAAATCGAGCAATATTTAAAAAGCGCCTGAAATTGAAAAACGACATGGCCTTACTTATCTGACTTTTCAAACAGACAATGATAGCGAGTAGGATGGTCGATGTACGATATGTCACAATCTCACAAGAGGAGATCGTAACACAAAAAAAGGCCATCCTTGAAAAAATATGTCTCTAGACCCATAAGATGCACATATGTTTTCCAACACTCAAAATAAAGAAAATTTAACTTACTATAAAGTTGTTTATGACACTTACACTGGATTAGTAGTTTTTATGATATTCACATATCAATATAAATTTGACAAATGGAAATTTGTTGGAACAACTATAAATCAATTTATTTTAGCAAATATCATG
>NW_027116062.1:1039096-1041267 GCF_000696795.3 Halyomorpha halys | reverse complement strand
TAGTAGTTTTTATGATATTCACATATCAATATAAATTTGACAAATGGAAATTTGTTGGAACAACTATAAATCAATTTATTTTAGCAAATATCATGAAAATTACTATTCCTACGAAGGTAAAGGTCATAAACTACTTAATGGTATATTCAACTAGCTTTAATTTGAGTGCTAATAGACATCGGCACGTCACATAGTTCCTGAGATATAAATTTATCAAAATAAATTAACTAACTACTGATCATTCAGTACGTTCTATGCAACATTTTTATGAAATATTGCTTTTCAAAAACCTATATCTCGAAAACTATTGAACGTAAATAGCTCTGTTAGAGCTTACATTTTAGAAAATTTACTCTACTTTAAATGATGGTCTCTTAAATTTTCTATTGTTGTTAGTTGTAAAGATACAGAGCTCTGAATAAAAAATTAATTATTTTTAACGTTTTGAAATAGCTGCCATTTTTTATTCCCCCTCCCTATACTTGGTAGACTGATCAATTTTGACTAGTAATTATATCTAGTTTCCAATTAAGTAATCAAAAATTGGGGTGAAATAACTGCCTTTTATCTCCTCTTGAGCTCTTGTACTATAAAGATTTTTCTCGTAATCTGAATTCGTAAAATGTACTTCACAGTTAGAAACTACATTAATAAAATTTTGTTGTCTTAAAAAAAAATTAAGAAAGTTTGGAACTATATTTATTTGATCTGTTAAATATAAACTAAAAAATACAATCATTATCGTAGCATCTGAAAGGGTAGACCCAATATCGTTCGTGGTTTAAACAAGGTACTTATTCAAAGTCCCATGTTTTTTTCTAGTATTACAGTGTATGTCTAATGATAAAACAAAAAAGGATAATATAGTAATTTTTTTTTTCAAGAAACAGATATTCCATTTTATAACTTTTGTAATATAGATAATAATTGTGCAGAATTGTGTAAAAAATTACTAAAGTTAATATAGAAGCTACATTAACTATAGTTATTAATACATATTATTAGGATTTACTTTCTATTTATCTATTATTCGCAACTTAAAAAGTACCAAGCTTCAGCTACTGCAAATTCAGATAAAAGAATAGGTCATGAATTATGAATCCATAGCAACTCTAAGTAATAGTATTCACTGCACCTCATTTTTGTACGGCTCCGTTACACATTTGTAGTACATGAGGGCGAAAAAAGAACTTTATTTTTGTAAATACAATGGTATTTACAAAAAACGTTTTTAGGTCATTTGTCTCAGAACAACCTTGGATAGGCATTACGTTTACCGCAAAGGGCGCCTAATTGTCTCCATTGCTTCTAATCATCTTCATTTACTTAATTAAAACATAAAATCGTCACATATAAATATTTTTTAATTAATATTTTTCACCTATATTCAGGTTCTTTAGTTTTTTATATTAATAATTAGAATTTATGCTAATAATATATTAATAATTTCTTTTAAAAAAAATATTAGATTATTAGAAAACAAGCTTGTAATTTATGACCTCAAGCTATTATAAAACACACCGTAAATAATTAAACATAGCCTAGATATAAAATGTTTTCAATAAAAATTAACTATCGATTTTTATTGTTGAAAAC
Organism: Halyomorpha halys; assembly: GCF_000696795.3. Taxonomy (NCBI): domain Eukaryota; kingdom Metazoa; phylum Arthropoda; class Insecta; order Hemiptera; family Pentatomidae; genus Halyomorpha; species Halyomorpha halys. The sequence goes on along the minus strand of NW_027116062.1, from coordinate 1,039,671 downwards.
ATAAATAAAATATCTAATTTGAAATAAAAAGTAACATTATTCTGTTTTCTACTAATATATTGTATTTTTTTGTCAAACAAATGAGTATATAATAATAATCGGACCTTGGCTAAAATTATTTTAAAACACAATATTCCAATTCTTTGAGCATTTAAAACAAAGTTAAAAATCAATTGCCAGGACATTAATTTGATTACAGAAAAAGCATTACAAATACAGAATATAAAAAGTATTTTCAATTTAAACATTAAAAAAAAATACAAATCCCTTAGTATCAACTTTTCAGTTTATATAATTTATTTTTTACATTTAAAATAAAAATACATTTTTATATTTATGAAAGAAAATATGATTACATTTTTATTTTTTTAAAAAAGATAATTCGATTATAAACAATGTATTTTATATTTCCCTTTTTTTTTTCTTAATTTATTTCTAAACCCTCCGAGGCATCTGAAAAGAAGATGGCTACGGGACCTTCTAATTTAAATTAATGCTTGAAGTACCACTAATGGGTGGTTCCTTCCCAAGATTTTCAAGTGAATATGAAACATACAACATATTTACTTATTGTA
>NW_027116062.1:1037440-1038306 GCF_000696795.3 Halyomorpha halys | reverse complement strand
TTGAAAAATAGTTTGTTGATTTAAAATAACAATTTTTGAAATATACAAAATGTATCTCCAAAAATTATAAGGTCTGGACTCCCAACGGTCCAATTCTTTTTTCCAAAAAAAACATTACTTTTAATCATGTGGAATTTGATATTTGTGAGATCCACAATTTACAATATTCAAGCTACGGTTCCACTATATTGCGTATTTTGTATTTCGAGAAGGAAATGAATATACCTGAGCTACAATATAGAGAGATATTAAACCTTCGGAAGGGAATAATTTAGAATAAAAAAAAAATCATGTAACTCGAAATTGATTAATTTTGAAGAAAAAATTGTACATTTTTTTCCACTCTGCAACTTTTTCAACCACCAGCAAGCATTTATTAGTTACAAAGTAAATATGCTACGAAAATAACACTTCATCTGACCGAATAAAAAAAAAAAAAAAATGTAAAAGTATAACCCATGAAAGGCCTTGGGTTGAGAACTCAGAAAGAAGCAGATACTTGATCTAGACCAGTGGTTGTGTAAGGATCATGCCCAACCACCAGATACTTTAACAAACATTAGAAAAAAAAATAATTTTCACTCATATCCACTTTTAATCCATTTAGTTACATTCAGAAACTAATTAAGGGATTAGAGCAATATAAAACAATAAGCAACATTGTTATTTTTTTTCGACAAACGAAGTTGTAGTATTGTAAAACATTATTATTAATCGTTCCATAAATCATACTAATTCGCTTTAGTTGAAGATATAGCTCTGCTTTTATTAAGCAATCAGAAGGGAATAGTATGAAAGGATACTAATAATTGATTTAGTGCACTTACTCAACCTCCACTGGCACATAACCAGTGACGCGGTGAAAG
>NW_027116062.1:1033195-1037080 GCF_000696795.3 Halyomorpha halys | reverse complement strand
CATACATACATACATACATACATATATATATATATATATATTTTTTATGAAAGTGTACAATTATCCATTGCCCAAATTTGTGGCAAATTGTAATATTATCAATAAATAAAATTTTGCAATTTAAAAAAAAAATCGATTAAAAATATGTACATGCTCATATCAATGTTTTATATTTATTTGAAATTTCACAATTAGATAACGAAAAACAAAATACTTTAACAATTTTCAATTTTTAAAGCCTAATTATTACCTTATTTTTAATTTATTGTGGAAATTTTGATTTGTCCGTTTAATAGATTTTTTTTCGGAATAAATATATTATGACCATGCTTGTTCTGATATCGGATACAGAGCCTTAATTTAAAGGGGAAATGTACGAATTCAAAGCAGAATCTACAGCACATAGTTTAAAATATTACTATATCTCTATCGTGCTTTCTTATTCCTTCTTATCAAATGCTTAGGTTATAACGATGTTTGTTCATCATCGCTGATACTTGATTACACTGTGAGCTATGTAAATTGATGAAATTCATTCATACTTTTTAATTTAAGAACTGTAATTGGAGGATTAAAATAAATCCCAACAAATTCCCTTTACCCTTCGTCGTAACCCTGCTGTCTGCCCTACAGTCTCCTTTAATATTGTTGATCTTACCCCTGTCCAACAGATTCGCTACCTTGGACTACATCTCGACAAACGACTAGCCTGGAATTCTCTCACAAGACTGAAAAGACAGGAAACTGCACGTCGATTTCGACTATTACAGCACTTTCTGGACAAACGGTCTAAACTTACAATTCATTACAAAATACTGATCCACATGACTCTAATAAGGTCAATCTAGACATACGGAGTTGAGCTTTGGGGCTTTACTTAACCTTCTAATTCCTCCCGCATTCAATCATTGCAATCCAAAATCCTTCGTAAAATCCTTAATGCTCCTTACTTTGTCAAAAATAAAATCATACATTCAGACCTTAATGTTCCATATGTAACCGATCTAACCCGAACCAGATATCACTGCTGCCATTACAAACTCCCTAACCACCCAAACCAACTAGTTTCTATCCTTGCTTCCTTTTCCATTCCTGACAATCCTCCGAGGCGCCTGAAAAGAAGATGGCCATGAGACCGGCTAATGTAAAACGGCTTAGAGTGCTACCAATGAGTAGTTTCTCTACACGTCTGTAACAATTCAATTTAACTGAGATCAAATTTACTAAATGTATTATAATATGCAGTTGTAAATAGCAATAAATAAAATAAGGAATTTAAGAACTCAGTATTTTTTTAAAAAAATAAACACCAAACAGAAAGCACTTTCTTTATGAAATGAATATTTAATAAATTTACGAGTATTAAGTAAATATTGTGTAAATATTCTGTTGTTTTTACATGGCGTGTAAAATAAAGCTATTCTTTACAAAACTTTTTCCTCTGCAATTATGACAAAAATGTAATATTTTATGCTGTCACACAAGGGGGATGACCACACACACTCTAATTAATTACTTCTCTGATGTAATTACTGTTATATAGCCAAACTTTCCTGAAATATAGAGTACATTAATACATGAAAATATTAAATACACCGATAAATACTTCAGAAAGAATCGAAAAGTAGAATATTGAATGAAAAAAAAAAAACTGTCCTAAAAGAAATAATTGTAACTTTCTATTGGTTTAAGTAAAAACGGTCAAAGTGGGCCATCTTGCTCTTCAAAAGACAGCAATGTTCCACTGACTTTAAACAGTTTCAGTAAAAGGTGCAAAAGAACTGGGGAAAAAAGAAAAGTTTACCTTTCTACTTTTAGTTGCAAAGTTAATCGTAGCTTTTCTGGCATTTTTTATTGGACGTTTTTTTAAGATACTAGAAAATCTAGTTTACTTTCTGTGCAAATGTATACATACAAATGGATGTTAAAAATCCTAAAAGTTATAATATATATCTTAAAATCAGATTCAATTCATTTAACGTATAGAAGGAATAATAAGTTAGGCTGCGGCATATAATTATTATCAGTTTCACTGTAGCTCTTGAGTCAGCCCTGTGGGTTCCAGAGCCCTTTGGGGTCCACAGCCTTATCAAGCGGGTACCGTTTATTGGGTAAAAATGTGTGAAACGGTTGAGTGTGATTCTGATCAAACCACCTCATTAATTTCATCTCTGAAATTACTGTATCTCCGAAAGCATATAAAGAAATCCTAATAAGTTAGAAATTCGCAAATTTAAAATAAATCAAAACGCAAGATTATGTTTATAACCGAACTTATTGGGCCAGAATACAACAATAAACGAAACTGACAATGTAAAAAGAGTAGAAAAAGAGAGTGAAGAGGGTCACTGAAGGGTTCGTAAAGCATTTTTTAACGCTTTTAGTGCGTAATACAGAGGTAATAAACAAAGATAAATTATTTTTTCTGAGAGAATTTAAAATTTTTTTATTATCAACTACAATGACCAATTGAATTTTATTAGAAAAAAAAGTTATTCGAAAAATCCGTTATAAATTATTCTGTTACTGGATAATGTAAAGACACTATAATAAATAGGAGGCATGGACAATCGCAAATATGAGGATTTCTTTTCTACAATTTTGTAATAAACTACAGTAACCAACAGACTAAGTATGGAAATGGCATAGTTGACTTTCCCAGCAAAACAATAAAGAAATTAAAAAGGTGCTCATAAGAAATTTCATTTCACGAAAACACGAGATAACTGAATCAAGCAATATACGTGACTAAGTCCGAAGAAATGTCCTTCCCCATTCCTAAAATATACTCTTTTTTGGCGTCTTATCATACAGTAATTGCTAAGTATTGAGTCAGATGCGAATAAATTTCTAAAAGCCAAAATAAAATTAGAACTTCAAATAAATAAAATCAATTTAATTAGCACCTAATAATGAAAATATAAAAGTATAAAAAACAATAAAATAAATAAAAATGGAGTTGGATTGGGTCAAATCTCATTCAAAGATGTTATCTTCGCACTCTCTTCCTGACGGAAGTAATGTATTGCCTTCGTGCCGGCTGCAGAATACAATGCCATTAATCTGGCCAGAAACACCCTCTCCTTCAATGTCCATCCCGGTTTCCTCCCAACCGTTTGATCTTCACGAATAATATTTGGGAATGTAATTTTCGTAAAAAGGGAATATTATTTTATTCCATAGATACAAGACATCATTATATCATCATCACCATCATCATCATAGATATTTTTTTTTATAATTTGTTTATAAGGTATCATACACTAAACCATTAAATAGTTATTAAAAAAGTTATATTATGGTGATATAAAACTACAATTATTCATGCTCAAGAATAGGATCAGAAATAACAGGAACTGAATCCAGGATAACGGAGGATATGAAGAGATACAAAAGATACGTGCTGAATATTGTTACTTTCAAAATTATCAGCTGGTAATTTAAAATTTCAATTTTTTTCTAAAGTTGTTTTCATTATTCATAGAAAATGTTTGAAATATCTGTTGATAATTTGATTTTGGAAATTCATAAATATTTGAGAAAGTAATTAAACTTTTTTTTGTAACTAATTTCAATTTTTTAACCTGTCTGTTATGGATTTTTTTTTAAAAATTTAGAGTCTAAAATCCAAATAATCTCAGAGGTTGTAAAAAAACCTAATGAACTGATGACTTTTCTATAAAAGGTTGATATATTTACTTTTGTAAAATGACTATAGAAACATTTTTATGGGGGGATCTGAAGTAGTTATGTTTTTTTTTTTTAAATATTAATGAGTAACACCTACTTGACTTTAATTGTAAATTTGGAAATAAACTACATAAGTTTAGGTTGTAGAATTTTGATTGGCCAAAAAACTTTATTTGTGAAAAATGGATATGTTAA
>NW_027116062.1:1032194-1032693 GCF_000696795.3 Halyomorpha halys | reverse complement strand
AAAGAAAATAAACTATGTACAAAATTACATAAAATTGTTAAATAAAACATTCCTCAAATAATTAAATTAAAAGTCTCTGAAGTATATAATAATATAAAAAAAATATTGTGTTTGGATTCGAACTCGGGACCCAACGGAGATCGTATTGAAGTACACAGATCTTGGCCGTGAAATATAGTCTTAAGATAAGACCCCTAGGAGAATTACCTATCACTAGAGCTATCACCAGTAATTGAATGTCAATTATTATTTGATAATTTCGAATAGAAAATTACGCACCTTCACTATATGTGTGTATCAAAATGTTCATCTATTTATAAACTCACGCTATGTGAAGTCTGAGAGCAGGATTTGAGCTTTATCCCATTTGAATCGGTAACAATTGCAGAGCGATGTGAACAGTGAACTGCACTTGCGGCCATGACACATGAGACTTCTTCTTAAGTCTAAAATTAATATAATAATATATTACGAAATCTCTAGAATCTTCTTTTGTTAA
>NW_027116062.1:1028464-1030113 GCF_000696795.3 Halyomorpha halys | reverse complement strand
AATACCTTATTTAATAAAAAAAAATTGTCATCGTTTGCTTTATTATTTATTTTCCCGTTGAATCTTAAACATAGGAGATTAGTTTTAGGAATAAAAATTCAAATTTTAGGTTTTGAAATTATAATTTAAATAGAAGATATGTTTGATACTATCTGTATACACCTCAAGGTTTTTTTATTAAAGTCAATATTTGAAATATTATTAAAAAATATTAAAGCGAATGTATATAAATTATATTTTTGTCGAAATATTTATTTACAACACTACTTTGACAGGGAATAATTTTAATTATGAAATGAACTGAATAGCGTTTTTGGATTAAAATTCTAACTTCTCTAAAAAACCCTTAACTGTTTTTTAGTTAAGTTAAGTATATTAATTTTTGAATGAAAGCTCCTCATTTATAAATAGCTAAGACTTTATTTACTTAATCAGTAGCATATCCAAATTTATATTTTTTTTATTTTGTATTTGAGGTATTCCATAGATTATGCTGTAGATTTGAGTTAACTTTTAATAACTTTAATAGCCCTAGGAAAGTCTGTAGGACTACCTTAGTAAAGACAGTTTTTTTATTTATCGATAAATATTAAAATCTTATTACAATAAGCCGTAGTGATAACTGATCAAATTCATACTAAAATTTAAAAAAAATTAAATAAAATAAGAAAAAAATGAGTGAAAAAAAAGAATTCACATAAAAAATAAATAAAATCTCTCTCTAAATATTTATATACAGAAGGATAAATAAAATGAACATAATCAAACTACGTACATAAAGAAAAAATAAAATAACTATGTTATAATAAAGAAAGTAACCCCAGTCTACAAAACTATTTTTAGAATACGTCCAAATCTAAAAAAAATCTTTAATTTTTTTTGCCACATGTGCTATTATTAAAGCACAGAACCGAAACATAAATGTCATATAGTGAGTATTTAACTGTTGAATATTAATTCAACAGTGATTTAAATAACATTGATATCAAACAGAAATAAATAACAGTCGCATGAATAAATATGTATTAGAGGGGAATATTTGTTACAAGCTCTGGCCATGTTTGCATTCAAAGCTCTATTAACTCTGCATCCCGAAAACCAATAAATCAGGCTGTAATAGACACGAAACCTGTTGGTTTATTAGTTTACATTCTAGCATATTTGGTGAAAGGATTTCATTATTGTTTTATTTATTAACATATAGTACCAGAATATAGTATAAAAAAGTATGAGCAACAAATATCACCATAGTTACAAGCTCACCATGTCGTTGCTTTGATTGTATAGTGCAACATCTGACAAAAAAAAGTTGGTTTAATTTGAAACGTGCGTCTAAGATATTATCGTACACAAGGGTTTCATTCTTTACTATTGTTCCTCTATAGATTGCTTCAAAGCTTGTAGGGTTGAAAAATATCTTACTCGGCATGCTCGAAATGATTTGAAATGGATTCACCAGAAAAAAAGAGAACAATTGCTTATGAAGAAAATATTTTAATTTTTAATTTTGAGTGATGAGGATTTTTGCTTATGTATCATTGTCCTATAAATAATTTTATGAAGACATTGATTTCAGAATACATTAATCCGTGAGTGATTAATCTCCAATACTACAAATGTTCGGCATATTTTCGAGTACATTATAATTA
>NW_027116062.1:1027174-1028414 GCF_000696795.3 Halyomorpha halys | reverse complement strand
ATTGCTTCAAAGCTTGTAGGGTTGAAAAATATCTTACTCGGCATGCTCGAAATGATTTGAAATGGATTCACCAGAAAAAAAGAGAACAATTGCTTATGAAGAAAATATTTTTATTTTTAATTTTGAGTGATGAGGATTTTTGCTTATGTATCATTGTCCTATAAATAATTTTATGAAGACATTGATTTCAGAATACATTAATCCGTGAGTGATTAATCTCCAATACTACAAATGTTCGGCATATTTTCGAGTACATTATAATTACAATGAAATGATAAAGGACATTATAAATTTTATATGTGTATATATATGATATTGATAATATTTTATATTTGTGAGGTTCTTCAATATCATTCTATAGTAAAACAACTATATTGAGAGGCGACGTTTCGCGACTTTATAGTTCGTACAGAACAGTTTTATTGCTAATCTTGTACTGCAAACCTAGACGTACTATAGGCACGTAGAACACGCAACCATAAAACAGTCGGCATGTCTATGCGAACAATAAAGTCACGAAACATCGACTCAATACAGTTGTTTTACTATTGGTTGATATATTTAAGGTTCAGTTAATAATAATCAACTATATTTTGGCAACGTTTCGGGATTTTTTGTCCTTATTCTTATTATAATTATTCCCAAATTCATACTCTACAAGAAAAAAATACAGTTTTTGTTTCTATGTTTTTAAAATAATTTTCTTAACTAATTGGTATACATTAAAATTGATATTATTTATTTACTACTGTTATTATTATTACTGTTGTTAATTTCATTTTGTAATATAATATGAGCATACACTTAGAGCTCTGGCAGATTGTATTAATTGTCTTAAATAAATAAAGTATTGCAGAAAAAAAACCTAAAATATACAAAATACTAATTGAGATTCAGAACATAATCATTACTTTAAATCGTTTCTATTTGATAATATAAATTTTTATTCATAATTAATTATGAACAATATATATATATATAAAGTTGCGGATTTACCTTGGAGTAGGGAAACTCTTCTCAGGCACTCCCAGCCTGCCCTCTATAAAGTGGTGGCTACTCTCATATTGGGGGGAAAACCTGGTAGTTGAACGTGATTCTGACCAAATCATCTACCTTCACAACTGTTGCTCTAGTAACATTACTATCTTACAAAGTACTGAGTCTTCATGGACTGTTGGCTTACAGTTCTTTTAATAAAATTTAAGATAAAACGTTTTTAATGAATATATGCAAAGTGGCT
>NW_027116062.1:1020269-1026279 GCF_000696795.3 Halyomorpha halys | reverse complement strand
ACCCCCTGACAAACTTCTTCAATCATTAATCTACGGTCAACTATCTACACCTCATTATAATTATTTTTTTTATTATGACTGTTTATATTTCTTTGTATTTTTTGTTTAAGTATTTCAAAGGCTCCTCAGCCCTCATCTATAGATTTCATTGTATTATTCTAAAGGGACTCGTCCCTGAATAACTAAAGTATCATTATTATTATAATTTGATACACCAGAATCCCCTCACTATAAACAACGTTATGAATAAAATAACGAAATTTAAGATAAAATAAATAGATAAAAATAATAATCCGTAATAAAAGAGAAAAGTTAAGTTAACGACATTCGTATACTAAAAAAATAAACAAATGCTCTCTAATGGAAAAAAACACAAGTTCATTTGAAAGAGGGACGAAAAAAAAATAGTAAAAACAAATAAATAAAAGAGAATAAATGAATTTACACAGGATGTGCCGCTGCAGCCTGTTTCAATCTTCGGGTTGTGGTTGGGTTCCCCAAGTTGTAGGTCGTTGCTCCTTTAACTGTAGGTATCTGGGAGTGGAACTTCATGAACCTTTTTTTGATGAAATCCTTTTTGTCTGTAATTGTAATTCCCGGTCCAATTGGCAACATATTCTATATATGTAATTTAAGTTTCGTATGACTTTTCGTTTCTGAGCTAGGATGTTCACACATACACACAGACCACATTGCAATACTTGATAATCTAGATTCAGTGGACCTTGAAACGTTTATTTCTGTCAAAAACTTGGATCCAAAATTTGGCACGATCGTATCCCTTACTAGATATTCCATTCATCGATATGTGAAAGTTATGACAGAACAATGTCTATTTAAAGAAAAGTCCCTTTTATTGAACAAACATTTAATCATGATTCATGTAAATATTCAATCCATCCACCTTTGCTAACTGGAATAACACCCTCCAGTTGAAAGGTTCTCCAGACGAAGCTCGAATGCGGTGCCACCACGGCAATGGAACCGCATAATGTTGCGGTGATAAATTGTTCTCGTTGGCTAATGAAATAATTGAATTGGTGAAACCGAATCTTTGGGATGATTAATTATACTAACTGCCAAAGGCCTGGGAAATCCCTGGCGTTCGATAGATGGCCCTGAATTTCCCCGCCAGTGCTACAAATTTAATAATTTCGATCCTTTCCGTTTTAATCAGTTCGCACCTGAGATTTGCCGATAATTGAGCCTAATCCATCTTGATTCCTTTTGGCATTTCTGACTGCTTTAACACAACTGCCGTCACTTACACTCTCAAAATAATTAGTTTATCTGTATGTATATATTACAAAAAAAAAAAGAAATGAACTAGATAAACACGAACATAAAATGGCGATATCACTAACTCCTGGTGTACTTCTATTCAGAGAACTATTGCCCAATTTACCAACAAACCACACGGCCAATCCCGAGGGTGTTCATCCATTCAGTGGATTATTATCTTAATTATTATGAGTAGAAATAAAATTCTGGAATCAACAAGCAGATTCATCAAGTTCAAAAGTTTACATCAGTTCCACACACGTTTATTTTTTACATTATTTCATTTGAATAGGATTAATGACCCCACCATAAGCATCAAGAATCTTTTGTTGTGGGTCTGAAATTATTTATACATTTATTTATTTAATACGAGATCGGCCTGATGGGCCTTACATGGTTAGTGTAAGAGTTACATTTTTCTTTAACTACTGATTATGGGGGGTATACTCTCATATAAAAGACTAATTATATACAATGTTATAAATAAAACAAAAAAAATAAATAAAATAAATAATTGACTTCTAATGAAAAAAAAAAGAAAGCGAATTTAAGAAAAAGATGAAGAGAAAAAAATTAAGATAAAAGAAAATTTTAGAGTGACCATAAGATAAATATAGAATTTATTACAGGATGTCCTGCAGCAGCCTGAACTTTAGTTTTCGAGTGAAAGTGGAACGTCCTAATCCTTTTGTTGATGTTATCCTTTATTGTCTCTATTTGTAATTGCCAATGCAATTGGCTGTTTCTTACAAACCAAGAAGCATCCACTGCAATTCTTACAACTTTATTTTGAAAAGACTGTAATATTTTACTTTTCGTAAAAGATGTCGCTCTCCAGACTTCACAGCAGTGGCCTGAGAATTGTTTTTAAAATAAGAATAGCTATTTCTGATTCTAATTTGGATTTTTTATTTAGGATAGGATATAGCATTGCTGACCTTGATGGGTCTGAAATAAATTTGTGAATTTTTTTTTATTAATAATATATATTTTATATCCATATTATACAATTGTCTCAGTGTAACACGACTCATCTTAAATCAGGATTGCATATAAAATATGTCGATATCTATTTGATTTTAAAGATGATATTGAGTGTTTTTATGGACTGAATAATTTTCATGAGTGTGTCACTTCGCTGCATTCTGGTAGGGTCCAAATTACGTAGCATATCGGCTTGTTGCAGGAGTGAATATAGTTGTCTGTATAAATCAGATCTTTTAAAACTTATTTTTAGTGTTTACATAATTTTGAAGTGGTGGAAAGACAAGAGTGTACACTATGCTTTAGTGTTATATTATTTACCATTTTATAAATTATTAACTTTCTTAATTAATTTTTTTACTTATTATTTTTAAATCACTGTACTAATACTAACAATGCTAGTATTTGTCAGTCCATATTTAGAGGCAATCTCTTCTTATCTTTATCTATATTGCTTCCTTTGTTTTTTCTATTATGCGGTGGTCTACCTCTACAATGTTAAACTTTTTTTTTATAAATTAATGTCAAAATTTCGAGCAGACATTAAACTAAAAAAAAAAAAAAAGATATTGAAGGCCTCTGAAGATGGCCGGATTAATAATTCACAAAACAGGGGTAAAAAAAGATATACAGAATTGCCTTATTAAAATTAACCACTAAATAAAGGGGGCATTATGGTTGATAGGTTAATAGATTCAGATTTATCCTTAAATGTGTAGAATTTAAGTACAGGAAGATAGATGGTTGGTGGTGATTCCTTTCTAAGATGGATTCCAGTCTCTTCTTATCTTCTTCACCCTCTTGTATAGACCGGCAGTTCTCTGTGGATCCATGATGGTCAGAATAATGTACACTAAAAGAGGTAAGAAAAGGGTGCCTGCTCTATAACAACCTCAGATAAAAAGCTTCCTGTCTTATTCAGAATATTCAAATCGGAGAAAAATAATTGCTGTCAATTAACGTGTCATGGGCATCTAATATAGTTTAATTCTAATTCTGATTTGATATAGAAGAAAAATTTCACGAATCCTTATGGAAACATCCAGAATCAGCAGGATTCTTTTATCTTCAATGTAATAAATTTTATACCGCGAATATAGCATGATAACCTGTTGGGTAAACTTCCCTCCCCTTCAGAGTAGATGAAGACTAAATGGCTTATAAACCACAACAATGTAATGTGCTAGATTATATGGCGATAACTCCAACGTAGTTTCTCTACCTATCCCCTCCCTGGCATCGAAATTACTTCAGGATGCCTGAAACGGAAATAAATAAACAAAACTATGAGATTATTATCCATTAAAGTTATTAGAAGCAGTGATTGTAATGAAAAGGCAGTTAAACCTATAAAACAAAAAATATAAAACACCACAACCATACTCGAACATGGGTCAGGAAGTTTGACATCGCATCATTCTTTTGACCACCTCTCAATCTAAGTATACAAAAGCAAACTTATGAGAAGTAGATGGTAGGGAGTGTGGTCAGCAAAGATAAACAAATAAGCAGTACTTATTTATTTGTGCTGAAGTTTCGACCTGAATTTCAGGCACTTATCGTAAGCGACTCAGGCGATGATTCCGTCTAAAGTTTAGCAACATTTACCATTTTCTTTAGATAGAACTTGGAATATAATCTGAAAACAAATGTTTTAGTGGAAGAGTTAATTTCAAAATATTTAACAGAGTGTGTTTTACATAAGCAATTTCGACCACTTTGTGAGTTATACTACTTTTCCTACCCTCATTAAATTTGATAACATACCAATCAAACCTTTTTTCACAACTAATTTGACAAAGATTGAAATGAAATTACTATTGTGTTCGTAAAAAATCTTCATCATACTCTTTTACTTCTCTAAAGCTTTTGATTCCATACACAGTTTATTCTTAAAAAATATTAATAAATATAATGTAAATAATTTATTTTTTTATGGTCCATTTTTACATTGTATTTGTTAGTTACGAATGAGCTACGATTGTATACTAGTAATCGACACTTTAATGAATAATTAATTGTGAAAAATCTACCAGTAATATTTTAAAAAACAACCCTAAACCCATTTAAGGTCTGAATACCTATTTAAAAAAATTAACAAAATTTATTTTATTTTGCCAATTGAAATTCTCTACTATCTGTGAACATGGTCTATTGATGAATTAGGGGTTGACTCATGGTTTCTTTACTTTGAACTTGGTTTATATGATTTTTTTTTTTTTAAGAACCCTGAAGCTTAGGCCAATTGTAGAATTAAATTTTATCACAAACATTTTCTATCAATATTTTGGTACTTTTATTTTCGCTAGATAAACTAACGTGTGTAAATTTTCTCTAAAACTTTAAGTGAATTTTTATTTCGACTTGGTACCAAAAGCACGAATCACCGAGTTTAAGGACCGATAGTATATAGTTTTTTGATATTCTCGATTTTACTATGTGTACGAGTGGTTATCAGCCAATTCTTTACAAATAATTTTAAAAACTATGTTGGGTGTAGAATAAAATGACATATCAATGATGTTGAAATAAGATAAAACACACGCAGCGATCAATCATACACCACATGCTATGATGGCGGCTAGTACAAAACACCGTGTAATTCATGTTATATTCTCGGAACGACAGAAATAACATTGAAATTAAATGGTATGGAGAGACTAATATCGATCACGTAATGAAGATTTGACATTGACTTTGTTCAATTAGTTTAATTATGAAGCATTGTAAACCTATTTAGGAGAGAGGAGTATAAATCTATACTTTTTTTTATCATTATTTTATATTTATTTGTATGTGTCCGCACGCGATTCGAAAATGTCTTTGTTAAAAAAATGTGTACTTTTTACTTTTGGAAAGAAAACACAATCTAAAATAAATTCCGTATTTTTTGTTGTATTAGAAAGTAGGCAAAGTAAATAATTGTTGTCAATTATTTTATATTCATAATTTTTTCAATTATTAAAAGCAAATCTCATTGTTTAATTATAATAACTTGTATCCATTTAAGTCTCAAACACTCCTAAAATTTTAAATGATTTACGTTTCGGCCAACCTGACCATCTTCAAGAACAATCTTTACTATAAATTTACAACTCACATCCAACTATTAAAGATTTTAGCAGGCTATTCTGCCAGTTTAATAATTTTAGTCAAATTAACTTATGATGTAACTTATTTAATTTTATTTTAAAAGTTTTAATCACAAATTATCTAACATTATTATCTCTCACTTATCAACAATGTTATTTTTATAAATAACAGGAGGTTAAATAGTCAAACAGTATACCGATACTACCATGTATTTCTGATATTCTTGAGTTATCTCGATTGTACATGATGTAAATCAATAATAATTGTCTTTTTTGGGAGTATATACTTGTATACATTAGATGTATAAGTAATTTCGTTCAGAAAAATGCTACAACGTATAGGTTTAGACATTTTTCAAAGATGACACAAATAAAGATATTACGATATACAATTTTTAGTCTGAAACTCGTTCATTTTTTTCTCTATCCTCTTACCCGAATAAGATGCTTTGTTTTGAGCGTATTTTAATAACACCGAATTCAGGATTTCTTAATTTCGATTAAAAATCCATCTTTTCAATCTTTTTTTAACTCCCTAATCTCCCATGGAAAGGTACTCCGTTCTGTTATTCAGGAAAACCTTCTGGACATATTTTTAAAATAAATTGTTTTTATTCAAAACTTTATTTATTAATAGATATTAGAATCTGCCT
>NW_027116062.1:1018934-1019364 GCF_000696795.3 Halyomorpha halys | reverse complement strand
TTTTTACTTTAATGCTAAATCTAATATGGTATATATTTTTTTGCTTATTTCTTTAACAGCAATATACTTAAAAAATAAAATGGAGCGTCATTCAAAGCGAATTTAATGTTAAAAAATGAAATGATATATTTTAATCCTTTTTCATCACAATATTTCGAGCAATAAAGATAAGCACGATAGATAGGCTAAATAATATGATAAATGGAGGTATAATATTGTAGTGAGATATTAAACTACTTAGCTTAATAGAACGTTTAAGATTCTCTGTCAAATATAAGCTACAGCTGGGATTGGAAGCGATCAATACCTAAGTAGGTCCATAACCAATTGTAGCCAAAGAGAGACAATGCCTCCGGCCCCCTTGGAAAGAACTCACATCTTACCATATCGACTTCTTCACTGGCGGCTCACAGTAATATTATCCACATAT
>NW_027116062.1:1016129-1018820 GCF_000696795.3 Halyomorpha halys | reverse complement strand
AATCCACAAAATCATACGAAAAAATCTCCCTCTTACATTTCAGTTCTTTATACGTGGTTCAGGTGTTA
Source organism: Halyomorpha halys (assembly GCF_000696795.3). Classification (NCBI taxonomy): domain Eukaryota; kingdom Metazoa; phylum Arthropoda; class Insecta; order Hemiptera; family Pentatomidae; genus Halyomorpha; species Halyomorpha halys. The sequence continues at coordinate 1,018,752 of NW_027116062.1, read as the reverse complement.
AACTCCCTTTTAGGGATTTATTTCTAATCTACCCTTCCAGGTTTAAACGTTTCCATATACTCAGTTTAAACGTAGCGAATTCATTAATACAATTACGAATAAGTCTGTAGGGCACTTCTTACACAGAGGGGAAATGTTTTATTTTGGCAAACCGAAATTTAAAAAAAAAATCAATTTTTAAATTCAAAAGCTTTCTTTTCAACATTACCTAAACATTCTTAAACAATAAAGTGGTTTATAAGTTTGAATTTTAAAAATGAAAAATAAAAAAAAATATAGGCCTAATCCACAAAAATGTCACAGTTAAAAAAAAATTTGTTTTTCATTTCTTTTCGTAAAATTAAAAGTTCTTCATTATCTGACTTTGTTTTTGCACCATATTTAACTAAGTTAGATAGAAATTTCAGCTTTTAAGCGTATTAAATACAGCTAAAATGAAAAAATACAGGAATTATATTACAAATTAAACAAAAGCATATCACATTGTTAATGAATATCCGGTTACAAAATATTGCAAATTAACATATAATTTTTATTTCTTGTTTAAAACTTGTTTGTTTATCAATTATAATGAAAATATCCATATGGTCTCACCATTTTCAAGGATGTTTTATTTATAATATCACAGCTAACAATGTCATTAAAAGGTTGCAGAAAACTTTGCCATTGTCAAAAATTATGTCTACAAAATATTTTTATCCACAACTTCCTTTTTATTATTATTTTTTTTTTTTTAAGAAGAAATAAGAGTTATAAGAAAATAATCATATTGAGACCATATGGATATTTTTAATTATAATTGAAATTCTAAAATTAATTAGAAACCAATATTCACTTTAGCTCACACTATAGCAACGTATTTCATTAAAACTGAGATTATACCAACAGTTTTCATATTATTTAGGATTTATTTTGCAAATATATTTATTTTGGTCCTTTTGGAATTTGTTTTCTTCTTTTGCACAGACCAAATGTGATGAAGAGAAAGAGAAATAAAAAAAAAAAAGAATTACTCTTAAATGAATTAGAAAATAAATTAAATTAGTGCAGTAAGTTCAGGGCGGATTGTAAGTGTTAGTGGTAGTAGATAGTCCTTGAGTCAATGGGTTGGAATTTAGAGTCAGTCTGTCGTGGAAATCATTAAAACGTCTGTGGTGGTCATGGTGATGAAACTAATTTTAAGGCCCAAAGTTTCTTATAAATATTTACAGAGGTATAAACAATTTCTTTGAGTAATTTGGACTGAATTAATTGGATTTAAGTAGATTTAAAAATAATTAATTAGTCTTTTACGTTTCGTTTTCCCCATCCAAGTAGCTTAATTCTTTTTTTCTCGCCACGCCTTTTCCCCCTTTCAGATACTTTACTTTTAAATTTCATAGGCTCTCTACCTCCCCCACCTAGTCTCCTAAAATTAATTGGTCAAAATTTGGTCAAAACCCCGATTGGTCAAAACCCCTTCTCCTATTTCATTATTCTTTCTATCCCCTCTTCTCCAGAGTACATATATATTTTCTAGACTAGATAGCTAAGTAAGATATAAGTTAGAAGATAGAGACTGAGTAACATGTAGTTCTTGTAAATATATTAGAATAAAGTCATTTTAGTGTTCACTGATTTTTGAGAAAGTTATCTCCCATCTACGTTTCGGTCTACCCCTCGGACGCTTACCCATCGATTTAGTGTTCATTACGACCACTAACGAACTTACACGCCCATCTTATACACCGAAACGCTATCACCTGAATTGGGGAACTTCACCTGGTAAATATATTACCCAATTCAGAATAGCCTTCTAAAATCTCCCATAAACTCATCCTTTTTCTGTCCGAAAGTATTACCTAATAACTTATATTCAAAATAAGGCACTGAAAAGTATATTAAATAATTTATAATGCATATAATATAATATAGTACATGTAATGCTACGAATTTATAATATAATATTAATAAGTATATTACTCCTCAAGAACTTTCGAAAAAAAAAAAACAACTTTCTGATGGCCGATATCAATTTCGCAGAAGTACACATTGTATTTTTTTTTCTCCAGAACCAATCAGTCGAGATTCATTTATTCAGCGTACCCTTAACGTTGAATTTATGCTTCAAATGACTAGTTCTGTGACTTTTAATTTTAATAAAATCGTTATGAACATTTTTCATATTTAGTCTATTTTATTAAAAAAAGTGAAAGATCACGAACTAAAGATGTTTATGGATAGTTTTTTTAATTTACTATAAAAGAATAAAAGAAAGATGTTTCGAAAGCAGTATAAAAAAAAAAAAAAGTTAGGTTATAAAAGATTTTATTGAGGTTATGCTAAAAAAACATAATAGAAATTTTATTTACATAAGAACAAAAATAAATAAACAAATTTAAAAAATATTATACATAAAAATAAATTACCGATACTACCAAGTTTTCTGATATTCTAGAGTTATCTCGATTGCACTTCGTGTAAATAGTTAATAACTGTCTTTTTTGATAAGAAAGAGTACATATTTGTATACATTAGATGTATGCATAAATTTTGTTCAAAAACATGCTGATGGACTGATCACATTCATACTAAAATAAAATAACATAAGAATATAAAAAAAAACATAAAAATAAATAAAATC
>NW_027116062.1:1013244-1015325 GCF_000696795.3 Halyomorpha halys | reverse complement strand
TAGTGCTAATTTAATGTATGTAAATAATTACTAAACTAATACAAACATTTATAACAATTTTAATTAGTCGGAATTTGTTGATAAAATATATTCAATTGAAACTTTATAGCTGAATGATTTAACATTTGATTCCTTACGGGCTAAGTGATATAAGTGCTTACAAAATTTTGTTAATTTTAAAATGAAAAGAACATTAATAGAGAACGGACAGGCGTAGTCATTATGACAGCTCCATCAATTCGCGCTTATTTCAACTGAATAGACATCGCATCTAGTGGAACGATATTTATAGAGGCATAAAAATTATCGGAATGAAAAAATTAACTCACTAATTTTACACAATATTTAGAGAATATTATTTCTGGTTAATAGTTTTCCATGATGCGCATATAGGTAATAATTTTATTTTCCTTGGAGATCTTAGGCTTTCAATGTATTAAACTTAAAAATTGCACTTACCATTTGATGACATTGTGTACATAATTATAGAGATATATATTTAATTAATTATAGAAAAAATAAAAATTTAAATAAGGTACAGTTTGTTAACTATTTTATAATCACAAAATTTTATAAGATGAATTAGATGGGGCGTGAACAAGATAGGCGTGTAAGGTTGTAGGGATTAGTAACGAGCGGATCCCTAAAATGTTAATAAACACAGAACAGACCGTTTCGGACAGAAACGAAGATGGGATTATTATTATATTTTATAATATCTTTGTGGATAATTTGTAAATAGTATTTAGTTAGTATTAGTCTTTAATATAGTTACATTAAGTATGAAAAGGGAAATTGGAGAATGATGTTCTTATCACTCAGGTCTCAGTAACACCGTATTTTCTATAAATGGTAGTAATTCTTATTCAATCCATTCTGATCCCTAAAACTACATTCCGAAATGAGAATCTTCCTTCTTTCATGTCTAACAGCTTTTTGTTTTAGAGCGATTCAAGTGAAGTGGAGAGACACCTTCCTGAGGAGTTAAGACAACACAAACCTAGTCTCTGAATCTCTGAAGGATCATTTCTATTAGCAGAAGAGAACAAGAGGTTGTTTTCATTTAAAGATTTTTATTTACCTTACTGCCGCTTTCGGTTTACTGCAATTAGGCTAATTAATAAATGGCAATTAACTGCCAAATGAATATATTTACCAATAAAAATATATAAAAGGTATCACATGTGAATTAAAAAACTATCTTCCTAGACTGGACTCTCCCTCCATCCTTTGTCTCAGTTTCTTAAATTAGGATCACTGTAATTAGTACGAATTAGTCATAATTTCTATTCTAGTGAGCAAATATGAAAATAGTCTCTTCTTTTACAAAAAACAACAAGGCACTCAGAATGCTTTCAATCCGAATTAGGTGGTTGTTAACAAGGTAATGTTTTTGAATATTTGTTTTAATTATATGTTGAGTACTGTATCATAAATCATATATTTTAATATAAAATATAATCCTTAATATGTTTTTGAAATTTTAAATTATTTATTAATATTATAATAAATAATAATAATGACCTTTGTCGAGGTGGTTGTGTTAAATCTGCCTCCAATAGATAATGTTAAGTACTCTTGACCAGAAGGTCTCGACAATGCGTGTTCAATATAGGTAAGGTAGTTGATTAGGAGATTTATAGATAGGATGATACATACGGGTGCCACTCGTAAGGTCTCTAAGGATGATAACCTCGTCCTACAGTGTAGGTATTCCTGTATTCAATTTATTCCTGTAGGTAAGAAGGAAGAATACAAGCTCAGAGGGTAGCCGCCGGATCATGCAGGAAGGTAACTTAGTTCTACCGGGTACTATTCTTGTAGATGCCAAGGAAGCATGTAGGCCCGACGGGTAGTTTGCAGCCGAGTCCTATAACAGAATAAAAGGTACAGGAAGGAGGAGGTGACCAACAGGGAACTAGCATGGAAAAAGACTCTTTATGTTAATGAAAAAAAAGTGGCGAGAATATAATAAATGTCTTATTTGCTGTCCCAAGAAGGTACAGTTTCAGCTGCATCGATGGGGTATTGATTCTAGTAACGTACCAAGGCCTGTGAGAGGCATCCCTTGTAAGAACTAA
>NW_027116062.1:994798-1011958 GCF_000696795.3 Halyomorpha halys | reverse complement strand
AATGGTAAAAATGCGCGTAAGCAGCAGTATTTGTTGAACAAATACATAAAATTTGTGTTAACCACAAAACGTAATTTTGATTAGATTGTACAGAAATTTAAAAAAAAAATGGTAATTTTTAATAGTTAAACTTTGTCATTTATGGAAGTAAGAAAATAAATAAAAAAATTAAATGCATTCATTTTATATGGGTTTCTAAGTAAAACTCGTTACATATGGCATTCACCATTCCAGTCAGATTTTAGCCCTATAAAATCCAAAAACAGAAACCATTTGAACGAAGATCAATACATATTCCAATCGTTGGAAAAACTCTTTATTCTCCTAATTCTAGGTTGCTGTTACATCAGCCGTAATTCAAGAATATTGACGTAACAATCTGTCAAAAATTCACGATCTCCAACACGTTCCTTTCAACGTAGTCACTTGTTTAATTTATTTTCGCTAAATACCAGATAAATAAGATTTTATTAGTACATAATCATTTTAGCCCGTTTGTATTAATAGTGACACATTTGACAAAGAAAAAGTTTTGACTTTATTTCTTTAATGTATTCCAAAAATAGTACCGTAAACTGGGGCTGATTTCTCTAATGTTGTCGTCCTACAGACTGTCCTAATGAAGAAAGAAGGGCAGTCACAAAGCAAACCCAGTCTACAAAATCATATTAAAAAATCTCTCTCTCTCTCTCTCTCTCTCTCTCTCTCCCTCTCTCTCTTTCTCTCTCTCCCCCTCCTCCCCTCCTACCCTCCTACCCTTCCTTTATCTGCAAGAAACACCTCCAGCACTAACTACCATATACTATACTACCTGCGGTACACATCTGAATCATGACCATAGATTGAATTATTGTAATTGTGAAATACCATAGTACTTGTAGTATTTATATTTCTCTTAGTTTAGTAAATACTTAGTTTGTTTTTCTATCGTTAGTTTTTTTATAACCAAACACCACCATCTAATATATTATGTATTGAATGGTAGTTATATTTTATGCAGATATCTAATGAATAACTAGAAAACACGAAAAATATCTTAGAAAAGTAATCCAATGACAACAGTTTTTAAGACTCAATTAATCTAATTGCATTGTATAATTAATTAAGTCATTAGTAATAAATAGTAAGTTATTAAGTAATTAGTAAGGTAATCTTTGGCATCCTGTATACTACAACGCATCAAGCATATTAGTTGAAGACAAAGACGAAATCGATTGTTAGATTTTTAAGTGATCATTGTTAGGATTTTCATCGTCAAAAATACACTTTGAAAGACCGAAAAAAATAATTACCACGTTGCAAAGATTCTACAAAAAAAAAAAAAAAAAAAATAGTTTGTAATATGCTAAAGATATCGTCAAAGAGGGAAATAGATTTTGTTGGAGCCAAGGCTGTGCGGAAATGAGATGCAGCCAGAGCCGTCTATACCATACTGGGGGCTCGGGCACTTTAGGATATAGAGGCCTCACAAATTAGAGAACTTATTTTTAAAACAACAATGGTTTTTCAACAAAATTAAACGCACTAGTTAAAATCATTATTTTATTTAATGTTTGGAAAGTGACAAAAATTAGAAAAATGACAATTACTAGATTTACTTTTCTTGGTTTATTGGAGAAATCATAAATTCACAACGAGAACTGCAACGACAAAACTATAAAGTAAATCATTTTCGAACCTCAACAAATTAAAAAAAGTTTATTAAACTATTTGCCAAGAGTTGTTTGTTGAGAATACTATTGATCAATAACAGAGCTACGCAAAAATATTTATAAATAAATCTACAACTAAATTCCCAGGAATACTATTTTTATAAATGGTTCATTAATAAAGAAACATTGTTGTATCCATGAAAATTTATTTTTAGTTTTATTTATAATTAATTTTTCTACAGTGATAATTTATTTTCCCAGAGTAAGATTTTGGGTGTTTCAAAATTGAACCTATGTCCTATTGGTCTGAAATACGTGGTGAGAGCAGTTTTGTCAGTTTTGCTTGGGTTTTTTGTTATACCTTCGATTAAAATATTAATGAGTGAATTCAAAAATCTTTTTTGTCTTTAGTAATTGTTTAAATTTTAAACACAGTATCTGTGTTAATTAAGCTATCACGTAATAATTTGAATTTTTAAAAGTTCTTGATATTCTTTCGGAAAGAATTTTTATGTAGGCTATTGTTTAATATTTTTTAGTATAATTTTTGGGGGGAATTTCTAAGAGATAGTGTGGGTGTTTGCTTTAGGAGCATTGGGATGTAGTTGGGATACATAGAGAAGTGAAGGGTACAAACCCCAATAAACCATAACAAATGAAAACAAACAAATCTTATTGAAAAAAAAATGTAGTTTAATATTTGATTTTGTTTTTTGTTTATTTACATTTATAACTGTATTTACATAAAGATACATATAGTAAATTTGATGTTATATAATAATGGTATGATATAGGCATGTAGAGAATGTACCCGTTGCACTCTAATAACATTTCTATATTAGAAGGTCTCGGAATTCTCGGAATTCTTTTCAGCCGTCTCAGAAAATTCTCAGAGATGGAAGAGGAAGAAAGGTTAGAAACCAGTGGTTTGGGTGGTTAGCGAGTAGTTTTTAAGCTTATGATTAATAAGGCAAAACTTAAACATGAATTTTAAATTTATAAAAATACATTAATCTGTAGGAATTCACTATTTCAAGAGGAGGATTGTGAAAAATATTCTCTTATTTGGTAGGAAAAATATATGGTATTCATCATTTTAGCAACCTACGGTATTTTATTAAAAAGGCGGTTAGGTAGCTTAAAATAAATCGATGATTTATAGTAGAAGAATCGGATACAGGATTTGGCCTGAAACGGTCAGGTACAGGATTTAATTTAATCGATGGCTCGAACGAGATAACTCATTCAAATCCTTAATGGATACTATGGCAGGTTAAACTGGGTCCTAGTACTACCGGTGTCTAGGTGTATAAATAATCAATGGCTTTTAGTCTGCCAACAACCTTGTTTTAATAATTAAATTTCACTATTCCGCTGCATCCTGTGATCCGGAATCGGTGTGTAGTTCACGGAGTAGTTGTTTTCATATGTATCAATGATTCTTTTTCACAGCAGGTTAAAAAGAAATTTTTTAAATATAATTAGCATGCTATGTAGAAGTAATTCTGCTTTCGGGACAACTATCTTTTTTATTCTATTTTGTGAATCTTAAATAAATGATAGTACCCTGAGGGCTTAAATGTTGGAAAACATAAACAAAGTAACAGGTAAGGATAAAAAGATAATTGTGAATTTTATTTATGTTACCTACTTTCAAACAAAAAACAATATATAATTTCCGATAAAACGGAAGATTCGTAACAAATGATAATCATATGACAATTGTAACACCAGCGCCCCATGTGGCCGAGAAAACAAAAGGCACTCACACTCACTAGCGAGCCCTGGCCAGAGTAGGCCTTCCTTTCTTTACTTCCATTCTGCAAATAAACAATGAGTGAGTAAGGACACATCCGAAGAGCCCTCCGATAGCCGAGGAGAGGGTAGGTGAAGGGACACGGAAGAGAAGAAACAGGAAACATGAAAGCATAGAGTAAGTCCACATCTTGCCATATAACTAACAACATCATCATCATCATTAAACCCCAATCAAAATTAATTAACTATCTCCAACAATGAATGCTATATTTCAACCACCCTTAATACCTGTAATAACAGTAGATTTAGTGTTTTTAGAGAACGGTCATCTCTTGTTCAATCAACCTCTATAAATAAATTATCTTTCTGTCGCCTTATCCCTTATTTCATTAAATTAATTTCATGCAGCCCCCCATTACAAATTCAACCAGCCAATCAAAAGTGAAGGAGTGCCTGGCTTTGAGGTGAAGGCACGCTTCATACATGTGATAATAAAATAATAAGCCATTCATTCAGTATGTATAATATTTCAGAAATTTATTAATTTATTTAAGTGTTTCGACCACTATGGCCATTTGCAAAGTTAGTAGATTACAATTGACATATTAACAAAGTTAAAAAGTGAGAAAGTTACTTATAATTACAAAGTGAGAAAGTTAAAAATTAACAATTACAATTACAAGTTACAATTTTACAATTACAATTATATATTTACAATTAAAATTACACATTTACAATTATGATTTAGATTTTACAAAGTTGCAATTAGATTTGACGAAGTTAGTAAATTACTATATTAAATTTTGAATCCACTTATCTATGTTGGACAATTAGACTATATGTGATCATAAATATTAATGATTTTTAGAAAGTGAAATAGTTTTGTTATTGTTGGGATCTTCTCTTAATACCTCCTGTAAATCTGAAGAGGATTCTATACAGTTAAAAATAAGTGAAAAATAAAATAACAAAATGAATGAAATCACTTTTGTAAACAAAATAATGATAGGAATGTAAATTATCATTTTTTTTTACACCAGGATGAATAATAAATGTAAGGTATGATATTTTGGACATATTATACAAAATCGATTACAGGAGTTAGGGGCCTTATTGAACCCACAGGTATGTATACCTCGACTGATCATATCCTCATTATTCAAGTAAAAAAAGCCTAAAATTTAAGTAGAGCTTCAATTTAGCCTAAATTAATTCCTTTTAATTAATTCCAATGTAAAAATTTTCAAATATTACAAGATGGTAATCAGTTTACTATTAACTCGGCGTCTGTTGGACTAATAAGGCAGTTTTTCCAAAATAGCCACTCTATAGTTTTAGATTTATTTTATTAAAAACATTAAAAGGTTTATTTTCAATACCAAGCGACTGAAATATCACAACTGATATCATATTTGAGCTCTAGAAGAATTCCTTAAGTTCCATAATTCCCTAGACATTTTCCTAATATAATAAATAAAAATTAAACATAAGAATAAAAATGAAATATAAAACTTTAATATCGAAACTATACAAATTAATTTTTAAAATAATTCCAGGTTATAGTAAGATTTGTTTTTCAGATTACTGCAATACATCCAACGTTCCATTTTTTTTCGTAATTGTCAATAAATAGCCGTTCTTGCAATATTAGTCTAAAAACTAATTGAACTTAATAAATTATAAAATTGATATATCAACATCACATCATACTCAGAAATATATTCAAGGGAACTAAGAGACATATCTATTATATTCATACTACATTGCAACCTATTATATACTCGTAATTCATTTTAAAATTATGTACGGTATCTTGAATTGTACAACTGAGCAAATTATCAAAGTCGCTATGTAAGCAGACGTCTTATGAAAACAAGTTATAAAAACAATTTTTTAATAAAATATGCACAGTATCACTGAGGTGTTTGAACTCTCTGTGGCAAACATATTTGGCTTTCTCTCCGTGTAACAACCACTTACAGTGCATTGTGATTACCTCGCGTGACCAAAATACATGAACGAGCCCACGATGAAAGAGGCAAGTTTTTTAACAGCTTAGTAAGACTGCTCCATAATTCGTTTCTAGCAGGTCATCACAGTTATGTTTTAGTAAAATAATAATATACTAAAACTACTGTGGTAATTTATTTTCTTATAATTATATCTTCACCGGAAATTAGGTAAATTAGGGGAGGAATAATATATTGTTGGGAGTGGTGAGAATATTGTTCGGAATGTATTTGGTTTTGGAATAGAATTTAAAATAATGACGCCGAAATGAACGTATGAAACCTCTAATCCTCCGGAAGTTTGCAAACAAAATAGTGGACAACAATGGTGTGTCCTGGAGTTACCTGAGGTTACCTTAGACGTTAGTGCTAACTCTCAAAAAATTTCTTAGAAGTCTAGAAAAAAAAGTCACGACTATCGGATAGCATACTACAAACAGACATATTTTTTTATTGCACTTATCTTATGAACGTAAACTTTTTTTGTAGTGGTTCCTTTTTTTTCCTAAGAGTATACAAATTTTATAATGAAAAAATAAAACAACATTAGTTATTTAAAACTGTAAACTCGTTTTGAAAAAATCTTAATTAATCTATAAACTTATGCCAGAACAACTAGTTTTCGCTTTCATATCAGTGACATCAGCGTTTGACAGAATATCCATAAAATTTTACGTCACCTATTGGGAACAAATTGTTATTAATTTAGTAAACCTGTATGAAGTTTGGCTTCAACTGAATGCCGGGCACACATTCACTTTTGGATGGCTGGTTGGGTTTTAGTGCACTGTATAATTGAAAAATCAAATATGATTGAATGAAAATAAAACTCTATTATCTATGTTACAGGTGGTGTAAGGGGTGAAGGAAATTAAACATTTATGGTTAAAAGGGTTAATTAATTTTCAGTGACTGAGCTATGGAAAATTGTAGAAATAATGAGGTGGTTGATGATGATGTGGATGTTAATTATTGCTAGGTGGACTTCGTTACTCCATTCTTCCTTCGTTCCTCCGCATTCCTATGTCTCTCTCTCCTCTGCTTCTGGGAACAACTCCAGAAATTCTACTCACTGATGGTAGATTTTTAGAGTGAACAAAGAAGACTGGACTGCTGGTTTCAAAGCAAAATGACTCTCTCAACCTGGGTTACTTCTTCTCACCACAGAGAGCACTGGAGGAGGTGAGTTTTGACTGTTGGCCACATGGGGCGCTATTTCCCACATTATAGCAGCTCCTCCAATCCATTTCAAATTTTCGGTTATCTTAGGTAACCCGAAACAACACCATTTCATATTTCTTTTTTTAAGAATGACTTATTATTCAGCCGTCAGTTAACTCAAGATAAATCACTTGATCGAATTTAGTAGTATTTGCAATGAATGTTTAGATGCAGCATTTTATTCACGGCTATACAAAATATTTTACCTTATTTATAAAAAATATAAAATAATAAATAAATTGCTACTTATTTATATTTTTTCTGTCATTGTAATTGGGCTCTTACAATTTAGAATAAATATAAGAATGTGAATACACCCACTTCAAAGTTTCAATTGAGCGTTTTTAAAGTTTAACTAATGTAAAGACGTTAAACAAAATTAATTCTTAAAAAAAAAAACACTGGTTTTTAGTACCTATGACAGCGGCTGCGAGGGAAGCTCCAGGAACTTCTGGAGTCCTGCTTTTTATTTTAAAAGTCATTTGGACTCGAAGGACCCTGCAACGTTTAGTTTCGTTTAGAACTTAGATTCGAAATTTTTAAAAGGTAAACAGCTACCTTAAAATTTAAAATAAAGGCAATTAAAAATAAAAAAAACATGACTAAAATTCTACAGCCGTAAAAAAAGTATATTAGCAACAGAAAATATAATTAATTTTTTTAAAAAATAACATATAATATAGGTTAACATTTAAAATATGGAAACAGATAAACATTGAGTTGCTTTATTTTTCTTCTCCTTTCATGAATTCATGTGACAGGGAATTGAACATGAGAAGGAAGAGGCGGAAATTAAAGAACGGGGGTGGGTAAGGGTGGTAGGAAAGTGGCCTATCGATGTTCTGAGGGGGTTGTAGAAGTTTGAAGCACGAGCTAGGGAGGATTGTTAGGACGCTGCTGTACGGCAGGGAGTTAGCTAAAGGTCAAAAGAGTGGGATCTGCTTCTGTTCAATGATTATGGGCTAATGCTTATGCTTCAATAAGACAAAAAAAATATGAATGAGTAAATAATTGATTTGAAAGGATCAAGGAAGCATTAGAAAACACCATTCAGAATAAAATTCCATTCAGAAATTTTTTTAGAAATCTGAAGATATTTCATTCGGGAACCAAATAAGCTAAAGAGACAAACGGCTACCGATATAATCGAAATTTGCAAAGTTGGAAAGAGGATTTGTGACGGGTTAAATTTCAGTTCTCTGCTAGCTACATACTCATCAGATACTAGAGTTCGCTACATTATTATTTTTACATATATCTATATCATGTGTGGCCAACTTTTCTGTATATATATGATCTAATTTTTATCTTAAAAGTGTTTCGCGATCGACTTGTCATAACCGTAGTCTAAGGGGGAAGAAGAGGTGTGAAATGTGTACTATTAGTACAAGAGCCCAAGAGGAGAAAAAAGGGAGTTATCTCACCCCAATTTTTGATTACTTTAATGAAAACTATGTATAATTAATAGTCAAAATTGATGAGCCTCCCATGTATAGGTGGGGGAAATAAAAAATGGCGGCTGTTTCAAAGCAATAAAAAAACAACTAATTTTCCATTCGGAGCTCTATATCTTTAAAAGTTGGAACAACACAAGAAAACCTAAGAGAACATCATTTAAAGAGTAAAGTTGCTAAAATATGAGCCCTAATAGAATTAATTACGTTAAATATTTTTCTAGATATACATTTATTTGTAGAGATTTACAAGAAATTTGCTAAAATAAATTGATTTATATATTATATGTTCGGACAAATTTCCATTTGCCAAATTTATATTCATATATGAATATCATAAAAACTACCCGACAAAGAGAAGTGTCATAACTACTTTATAGCAAGTTAAATTTTCTTTATTTTGAGTGTTGGCAGACCTATGTGCGACTTATGAATCTAGAGATATATTTTTCAAAAATTTTATACGAACAACTAGAAATTAACATTTTTTGAATTTATTTTGTCAAATATCAAAAACACTACTACTCCTACAAAGATAAACATAATTACTATTTTTTAGTAAATTTAACTGGCTTTAATTTGAGTGCTGGCAGACATATGTGTGTCTAATGGTTTCTGAAATAAAGGTTTTCATAAATCAAACTTATTATTGGAACAACTATAAATCAATTTATTTTAGCAAATATCATGAAAACTACTATTCCTACAAAGCTTAAGGTCATAAACTTCTTTATAGTCCATTAAACCAGGTTTAATTTGAGTTCTAATAGATATCTGTACGTCACATAGTTTCTGAGATATAGATTTCTCAAAATAAATTAACTAACTACTAATCTTTCAGTAGATTTTTAACTTATTTTGTTTTTTAAAAAGCTATATCTCGAGAACTATTGGACGTAAATAGCTCTTTTAGGGCTAATATTTCAGCAAATTTCCTCTTCTTTAAATAATGTTCTCTTAGATTTTCTAGTGCTGTTGGCAGTTTTTAAGATATAGAGCTCCGAATGAAAAAATAATGTTTTTTTTAAGGTTTTGAAACAGCCGCCATTTTTTATTCCCCCTACCTATACTTGGCAGACTCATCAATTTTGAATAGTAATCATACCTACTTTTCATTAAAGTAATCAAAAATTGCGGTGAGATAACTGCCTTTTTTTCTTCCCGGCTCCTGTACTATATGTTTATATACTGTGCGCAAGGCGCATTCCAGCAAATATTAAACATCATTTATTATTCACCATTGTGAAAAAGTAATCGATTTCTTATTCTTGATTGAAGTGATAAGTTTTCGATTATTCGAATTACTACTCATGTTCATAGGTGTACTAGAATGAAAAAAAATATGACAATTTTAAGAATAAATATTGAATTAAATAATTTCCAAGAAACTTAAAAAACTGTGGTGATTATCTCCGTTAGTATATTAAATAAATTATATTAAAATCTAATACAGATATATTCAAATTCACAAGAAGTATTTTAAAGTTACAATATATTGATAACTGTCTACAATACTGACTTCTTAATTTAAATAGAATTATTGTTATTCATAATATATTTGTAATACTGTCCTATATTATTCTCTCAGTGTAATGACGAAATTTAGATTTCTGTTATGGAGAATGGATGTTCACTCATTGAGTAAATAGATAGGAGAGAAAATCAATTTAATTTAAAACAAATAAAAAATATTTGCATTTTAAACAGAAGAAAAATTGAAACTCAACGTCACCGAGTATAAATTATATTGATTAATAATAATAATTAATAAAAAAAGAAAAGAAGCTATCATATGATACTACCAAATATTCAGTCTAATTAGTCAGTTAGTCAGTGTTCTTCGATGAGTCGAGTAACTGTTGCGTCCAGTGTCAAGTGTGAAACAAGTCAAAATGTATTGTTCTGGGTGAATGGAGATCATAGTGTCAGGCTGTCAGAATTCTAGAAATTCCCAGAATGCAATGAACTATTGCTAAAAAGTTTTGTCTTTTACAATCGCTTCAAAGTAAACGGAATTCCACCCCAGGCAATGCGAGCTCGACGATAGACCAAAGCCTCACGATGGACTTGTTGGCTACCCCTGAAGATAGATCAATTTTGTCTATTTTTTCTAAATTATTGCTAGACCTGAAGGGCATGTATTTTAAGGAGGTAATTATTTTTTATTTTGTTTAGCAGTTGTGATTTATCATATCTTAGCTATTAGTATGTGTATAAACATATTATTATTCATACTTCTATAACTTTTTTCTCAGTTTTACTGGAAATTTATTCATAAATAAAAAAATTTAAGTACTTTTAATGAGAAGACTTCAAGTAACTTTTAACAAAATCGGTCCACTTGGTTTACACAATAAAACTAGTTTATTTTTTCTTTATGTAAGATTTTGAGTAAGTGTTTCCATAAAACTTTATATTTTTTCTCTATCTTTATAAATTCTTTATATATAAATAAACAGACAAGTTCCGAGGATCATCTTCGGGTGAATTGCTAGTATTATGCCAAACACTCAAGGAAAACGCACTCATTACTACTCCAGGCACGATAAAATTATTCTCTTGCATGTTGATACTCGACCTTACGTTGCGGCGCCCCTCAAATCTATTGAAAACATTTGGGGAGTGCTATTACCCTGACGATTATCACTTGTTCCGATCGACGGCTCGTGAACTGCTTGTAGCTACAAAACATTGCGTCGATTAGCAGAGAGCCTCGAAAGTTGAAAAGTTTTTCGGACGTGGTAACCGAATGCTGCCAGAAAAGTAATACTTAATAATGGACAATACTTAGAATAAAGCGCAATGTATTATTCTTTCGCAATAAATTCCTCATTTTTTATAGAAAGCGGCGGATACTTGCACTCCTATATGCAACAAAAGATGTTCAAACTTACTCATAACACAAACACGTTCTTCATTGAACGAATTAACTATTCTAAATCAGAATTTTGATTTAATATAGAAACTAAAAATTTCTGAAGAAGAAGTAAGTAGTTTTCTGTAAATATGTTCTTTCATATTTAAATATATTTAGTTAAAATATAATTAATTATGATATAATGACGAGGCTGTTTTCAGCCGAATTGAATTTATTTTAAGATTTCTTTTTAGACTGCCAAAAGCCTCAAAGGCCTCAATTAATCAATCAACTTTTGAAGTTCTGAAACTCACAGTATTGATTGATGAAGACAGAAAATGGTAAAAAAAATAAAAAAACTTTCAAACTATGAGCTCAATTTGAAATTTAAAACGGAACTCCGACCGAACATTAAAACTACAAAGCATCTCTGAGGCAAGAAAAGTTATATTGTTCTTCTATGCTAATGAATAAAACTCTTCCGAAAAGTTTTGTTTCAGAATTCGCTGTAATTCAAATTGTGAACAGAATCTTAATGTAGGCACTGAGATAACAAACAGTTGTTGACAGTGTTCCTCAAAATAATTTCAAGGGGTTTTATTCCAAGTAATAATAACATACTTTTTCGTCATAATAATAACGAAAAATAAATAAATAATGATATTTTTATATAATTAATAGATAAATAAAATCGTTAAGAATAAAAGAAACAAGAATAAATAAAAATATATTACAGTTAAAAGAAATGAGGAATGTTCATTTTTTTATATATACAAATAAATATATAAATAAAAATAGGTTTTCAAATTATGTTATTTTATAATAATAATAAGGTAGGCCTAACGAGGTGGAAGGTTTGATGCCGATACCACCAATAGCTCTCTACATACAATTTTCCAGTGATGCCCCTCCAAGCCCAATTCTACTAAATCAGTTTAAACGCAATCCTACCATCTACGTTTCGGTCTACCCCTAGGACGTTTACTCGTCGGTTCAGTGTTTATTAACATTTTAGGGATCCGCTCGTTACTAATCCCTACAACCTTACAAGCCCATCTAATACTCGCGCGGGCTCATAATCGCGTAGGTGTGCATCCCACAGATGGTGGATGTAGGGATGGTTGGTGTAAAGTCCTCGGAAGTTCCTCTCGGCTAAATCCAATGGACTCGCTGACCAACAATGTGAGCGGCCCTCCAGGCTTGCTAGAGGGTGTGACATAGGATTCAACGCCCAACTCACATATTTTTTAGTTCACAAAATACCACAAATTATGTTATTTTAGAAGTAAAAAATAAATAATTATTAATTACATTAATCGACGATAAAAAATATCAAGCACTATAATTTGTTGATATCAGAGTCCTAACCTGATGAAGATAGGTTTTGCGTTAATAGCGCTATAGAGTTACTGTGTATAAAGGAGAATTGTTAAAAATTTAAACCGATGCAGTAAGATTAAAAATAGTTATAAGTAGATTACTATTTTAAAAAAATTATTCAAAGGAACTGGGTGTTATTAATTGATTAATATATTTGTTTTTAAAGATTAGTGACTTGGGCAACTAGCTTGCAATATGAAGATAATTGTTTAATAACGTATAATGTAATGTAAGATATGTTAGTGGACGTATGGTGTTATGCATTGAGTATTACTAAGTAACTAATGAAATTATTTTAGGCGTCTCCTAGATGACCTAATAAAAGTCAGAGAAATATTTTTAAAAAATAGAAATAAAAATCAAAAGATGTTTCTGTTTAAAAAAATAAAAACTTTTATTCTTATTGAAGGTTTTCCATATATTTTATCTTAAAAAAAAAATTAATTTAAATTGAATATAAATCTATGTGGTACCAATAAGTCAATGGCTATCAATAAGTTAATATAGACTATATTGTAAGTTCATAAAAGGACCGTATTAGTTTAATTATAATTTTCAGATGTTTGAACTTGTCCTGCTTAATGAAAACGCGACTAAGTAATAGACTAGTCTAGTTTACTAAGAGCCGGTACATGTCGGGAATATATTATTGACCTTTGGACAGAGGATACAACGGATAGATAATTCGCTCAAGGTTTCTACTTTGCAAAGCTAGAATCTTTATTTACCTCGTTAATGTGTGTTGATGTTTGATACGAAAATATACTTTTTTCGTGGGAGGGGGGAGAAGGAGGAGGAAAAATATAAAATGTCCCCAAAAGTTTGATTGGATATCCAGTCTAGAGGTCTGGTAAGTATTCCCTGGAATTAATCATTTTCTGAAACTTTTTTGAAAAACTGTCCTATAATAACCACAGAACAATAATATTTTCATTAAGTTTGAATTAGGTCCTAATTTTTAAAATTTATAATCTCTCCGGGTATTCAAACTATTAAAAGGATGGGGTACAACCTCTGCACTCCCCTCCATTAATTCAGACCCAATAAAAAATTTGTACATAAAAAGTCAGTATGAATAGGTACATGAAAATATTTCGTACATTACACATTCAACGAATACATCCCCACTGAATAAAAGATCATATCATAGTATTTATTATTTGCTTAATTTTGACACCATTAGTCATTTTGTCATAGTCTTTTTTTTTCTCTCTTACTCTTCTATCAATTTTATTATTTGAAATATTATATGTCTACATAATAAATATACAATACTAAGCAAAGGACATTTATTTACTTATATTATGTGTATATATTATGAATACATATGATGTTTAAAAAACTAAAATTTACAGAAGGGTGAGAAAAAAAAAGACATATTTAGATATATTACCTTCTAAAATGACCATAGATCTTCCTTAGCCTGAAGCTGCAGATTAAAAAAGCTGCTGTCAGACCCACGCTGCTCTACGGTGCACCCCTTCTGCGACACCTATACAGGAGCACTCTTCAAAAACTAAAGAGCTTTCAGGACTCCATCCTTTGGCAAATAGTAAGAGGCACAACGCTACAGAAGGCCAGAAATACAGTTTATACATGATGAACTCTAGCTTTCCTCTGTACTGGAGTACGTTGGCCGGAGACACGTCAAGATTTTTGATGGACTGAAGGCCTGCACCAACCCACTGTTCAGGGAAATCGCACCTCCACCACGACCTTGGAGGTAGCAAGGAACTGTCCCTTGGTAGATGTACTCGCCGAGGGAAGGGGTTTGGGTACTGCAGTCTGAAGCTACTATAATCCACCACCAGCAAAGCGGACCCTCCCCACTCAACATATAACTGAAGCGCATGCGCCTCTCCACCTACATTGATGTACCCTTATCGACCTAAAAATACATACGGGTAAAACAAGGATTTAGAACTTGTATATCTTTTTTTTTTTTTTTTTGTAATTGTAACTATTTTCTACAGGATGATACGAAAAAAAAAGACACCTTAAGATTGCAATACCCTACACAACCCGAAGGCCACGTATGACTTCGAAGTGTCTTTAACACCTTTTTTTTGTTTGAAATAATAACATTAATAGAAGGGTAAGAAATAAAAAAAAAAGAAAACCCCTTTAGATCGATGTTAAAACTATAATTAGTCAAAGAAAAAAGAGTAAAATGAGTAAGATCGTTTATAGGACACGCACAGATAAATAAATAATCTTAACCAGAAAAATGGATCAGTTATTTGGAAAATCGAACAAAATGTCTTCCTGTAACAAAAGCTAAAAATTACAGCAACCAAAGATAGTATCAACAATATACAAACAGGATTTAACAAAATAAATTTCGAATGTTATTTAAAACAATAAAAATCTGTCTTATGTTATTCCATAAGGCACTGACAATTAATTTACTATATTGATTATTATTATTATTACATATCAAGGACTATTAGGTATGTTCAGGTATTTTAATGTATATATAGATGATAAAAATATTTGAGCAGTGAATATCCCTACGTAACGAGACATCATCTCATTACGAAGGACCAAAATCTAAATAATTATCTCACAAAAGTCAATCTAACGAAATCACCATTATATTTCATACTTTTATAACAAGTGACGAAACAATTTCAATTAATTTACAGATAGCTAACCAATGCACAATGAATAAAAATTAAATTATTGTTAAATGATATAAAATTGAATCTAAAAAAAAAAAAAAAATGAGACCAGTATAACTTAATAAATTTTGAATCCAAATATATGACAATCATCATTATATTTCAGAAATTTTTATAGTCGAATTGTAAATCACAAGTCAATGACAAACACAATTCCGACAGAAATTTATAATTATAATTTTTACTTAATTTTATGAGATCCATTTGACATTATTATGTACATATCTGAGTTCAGGAAAATTAATATACATTATTATCGAAAAGAGAGAAGAAAGTTTGAAATAGCAATAAGGTAGTAGGAAGGTATAGCAAGAGCAAATGTTAAGGTGAAGAGAAAAAGTTATTAGAAGATTACCTTACAAGAATAAACTTAGACGGAATAGTCCTGAATTATTAAGTGATAGACTGCTAAAAAATTAAAGCAGAAGTACATGGCATATTCCTGTGAACCGAAGGATTCAATCAATAGAGAAAAAATTTCCTACTCCTTCTCTATATATAAATCTAGACCTGCACGCAAACATTTGTCACGTGCATTGCATACAAAGTGTACAATTGCACCAAGGGCGTACAATTGCAAGCAAGGCGCTATTTGCTATGTCAAGTAACATTATCAATCGGGATGCCAGGACAATCGCTGAAGACAATTATCAAAGAATAAATTAATTAATTATGATTACTTGTGTCTTGCAAAAGTATTACAATGATTATTGAATTCCTTTCCAAAGGATCTTTATATTTATAAAATATTGGTACTATTAATTATATAATATAAAAAGGGGTGGTATTAGGTAATATAATAGTATATAAACTATATCAATAAAATATTTTTTACAGTGGATTGCAATAATATGATTAAATGAAATTATAAAATGATCCAGATAAATATGATTTGCCATAAAACATGAATTACATTATAACTTATTACCTAATATATATCTGAATGAATGCTGAGTAGGGTAATGCATGCCGTGGTGTATAGTAACGTCTGGAGTACAGCCTGCCCAGTCTGTGCTTCTCTGTGCTTCCCAGTCCTCCTCTCCTTCGTAGAGGCGTTACCTTTTCGGAATTTTATTTTATTATAGGCTGTCATTAGCCTCGCCCAAGAAGAAGTGTTGTGTATAAACTATAATTGCTAAGCTAAGCCTACCGACAGAGCCTGCAGGCAATACCTGTTTTAATAGATTTGCTGGGAAGGTTCCTTCCATATGTGGTATCCATTAAACCGCTACAAAGTGTGCCTGTGTTGACATGTATCCAACTCGGGACATGTATCGGCACAAATGGCAAAGACTTCCGGATTTAATCAATATCCAAGACCTGTAGGCAAACATTTGTCATGTGCATTGCATACAACGTGTACAATTGCACTAAGTGCGTACAATAGCAAGCAAGGCGCCATTATAACATTGGATTTAAAAATGATTTTAATTCAGCTCCGTAAAATCATATCAAGCTAGTACTACGAAGGATGGAAGTCCCACATGGAACATTTTAGAATTAATTCACAGACAGAATATTATGATACGATGAAGAAGCTAAGTAAATTTACAAAATGATCAAATATCATTTACTAGAGAAATTTTTGTTTACCAAATTCAAAAATGAGATTTGACAAAGAATGATCCATAAATAAAAATATATTGTTTCTCATCTAATTATATATTTTTATCAAGAAGTTGAAAAAAAATAATCTTCATTAAATGTTTCTGAGGACTAGAGTCTTTTTAGTCTTTTTAGATCCGAAATAAGAGTGAACGGCAGTATAGAGGCGATGTTGTAAATAAAAGAAGCAACAAAAAATATCATGATAAGAATATATTTCCACTGAACTGTGGTGAGGGTCGTTCTCTTGAGTCAAGTCAGGAGAAAAAGTGAGATAAGCTTGACGTACAAAATACATTCCAGTGACTGATGGATGGGTTTATAAATTCTAATGGAGAAGTGAAAAAAAGTAAAGTTTTATTTGTAAGTTTCTGCTGTTTTGTTCCATTTATTTTTCGTGGTTCTATAAAATTCTGATAAGAGACATTTTATGATGATACCTTCTCATAAACGAACCATTATGAAATCAAATAAAAGTAGGAAAAAGGGTTTATGGAGACTATACAACAACTACTTAAAACTGGATATTATATTCCCATTTCA
>NW_027116062.1:992326-993981 GCF_000696795.3 Halyomorpha halys | reverse complement strand
TATGGTGACAGAAAAATCTCAAAACCTTTAAAATAACTAATCGAAAATCCTTCTAAAGCATCTTGCTGATAACCTTATGATCTGTTATGTACATTTGATTCAACTTGAATCCTCAGCATATCTTATTCTGTGCACTTATTTAATTTACCTGTACTTACTTATATACTTTACTACTTGCAAAAAGGGTAGGTTTTGTTTCTTTCATTGTTACTAGTCACCTACAGATGTTAACTAAATATTTAGTGATTTTTTTTAGTCTGGACATCCCTCGACTAACGCTAGCATTCTCGCATGCAATCTATAGAATGTAAAAGAGAAATACTTACAGTATTGGTAATGCAGTAGATTCTAGCCCATTGCGGTATACCTGGGAATGAGGAGGCGGATCGACTTGCACGGTTAGGGGCTAGCTAACCACAGCAGCTTCTTCCTAACACCATGGACATGGCGAAAGATATGGCCCGAAGCGCTATCACTGAAAGAACAGAGGAAAGGAGTAGAGGAGAACTGGGCGGCATTGCTAGATCCTAAGAGGCGCCCTCCATTGACTTTACCAAGAGCGGTGTCAATGGCATGCTTCAGGTTGGCTACTGGACATGAACTATTTGTGGCACCACCTGAAGAGAATAGGAGTGGCTGAGTCTTCAGACTGCGTCCTGTGTTAAGATGGTGAGATGACTGGCGATGTGTGGCAACGGCGGACTTGATTACAGACAGGAGTTTCTTAAGCAAAGCTAAATTATACTGGGCTGTTCGAAACAAAATTGCATAAATGCCTCCTTTGGCGTAGAAAAAAAAAAAGATTTTTTTGTAATCTTAGGAACCTTAATGAATTAATACTGTAGCAAATTAAAATAAATCCTTAGAACAACAGGAAAACTAAAAAAAAAAGTTAAATTGCGTACAAGATCTGTATAATAATGAAATTGGATTCATAATGAACTTTTGTATTAACAAGTTCTTTGAAAATAAACTTTAAAAAAAAAAAATCATGATATTTCTTAACAAGCTTTACCCCTGGCTAGCTCAATTATAAGAAAAAGAGGATTACTTAATAATAAATACTAATATTTGTAACATTACTTAATAATAAATAACTAGTTTATAAATAAAGTAATAAAATAACGAAGGCTTGGCGAACCCAAAGGCTCGGATGTTGATACCACCTATCGCTCTCTACATATATCCAACTAATGAAACCTGTTCACAGCCCAATTTTGAAATCTACTAATACTAATAGAGCAATCATCTTACCTACTCTTTGATTCCCCTCTCCTCAATGTTCTTCCATCCGTTATATTCAGACTGCTGTTATTAACTTTGATGTTTTTTATTTTATTTAAAATAATAAAATAAAGTAGCTGTGAATGGATGTAATAAAAGAAGCTTTTCATGAGAACGATGCTATACAGGTGCTAAGTCAAATAATAAAAAATATTTTTGAATTCATGTTTTAGATTATTAGATTAATGTTGTGGGTTATAAAATTTCGGATTCTTGCTTTTTACAACTCAAATTTAATTATAAATTCCACAAGGTATTTTAATGAAATTACACAATTTGTTACCATAATTTTTGCCTTTTATCATCATAAAAGATGACTTTTTTGCCATTTATCATCATCACCCACAATTTTATGACAGAAATGAATCGCC
>NW_027116062.1:987576-991081 GCF_000696795.3 Halyomorpha halys | reverse complement strand
ATAATTATATATTTGACTCAATATCCAATAAATTTTACTTTTAAAGCTAATAATATAAGTAATAATGCAGAATATAATTGCTTGAATTTTAATAAGAGAATGAGAAATGATGTTTTTTTTTTTTATTTCAGTGACAGTCGTGGTCCGATGTAAGTCAAAAATGAGTGGATTCTACAGTCTATGGATTTCAGGTAAAAAAGTTATTTATATTTTTGTAACATGTATCAGTATCAAAGCTATTGATTTTTTTTATAACTTAATATATTTTTTTACTGTTATTAATTATTCGGGATACCTTCATGTCATAAACTGTTTATAGAAATTTAAATTTAATCAAATATTAAAAAATGTTTACTTCGTAATAATAATGCGTAGAGGAACCGAAGATTGAATGATAATGCACGAGGTGTTATATAATTGAAAAATTCTCTATTACTTTAATTACTACTTTGTCTACCACCTAAATTCTGTGATTTGTAGTATTTTTCTGATGTGAAACAATTTTATTTCAACTATTCATATTAAGTATATTTTTGCAGGTACCGAACCATTTAACTCTACACTAAAGGTATTTAGTAGTCTACTGTGAGTGGTAGAGCATTAATCTATCTATATTATTTTCCCTAATGATTATCACCTTGAATGGGCCCTCGTATCGCTGTAACTCTTTACCCCTTGTTATAACCCAACTTTCTATATACGACCATACCAATTTGTAAATCTCTCTGCGGTGCATCTGTGGTAGGTGTCTTCTTCTGTCTTCCTTTAGGCGGATGTCTGCACGTGCTACACCAACCTTTTTTATTTTAACATAAATATATATATGTATTCTGTAGCTATAAAAATCGTATTTCAGGGTTTCTCGAGAAAAGAAAAGCCTGTCTCTATTTCATGAGCATCAAAACTCTTTTATAGTTCATATTTTCAATTTTTTTTATTAATGTCAACAATGCAATATGATTATTATTTGAAAATACTAAATTAAAGGTAATTTTTAGTGTATTTTTTAACATTCTGCATTTAATATCTATTTAAACTATTATATTTAACTGATGTAGAAGATCATTTAGGTTTACATTTATATACCGAATAAAATCAAAATCGACAAAGCTGTCTGTCTTTGATAAAAAAAAAAAATTGCAAAATAAATTATATGAAGTGATTCCGGTGAATTGATTTTGTCGAAAAAATAGTTTTAATAAATAAGTGAGTGAAATAATTATTTTAACACCCCTTAATATGTAATTTCAGTTCCGTACGAGATTTCGTTTTTGAGATAGAATAGATACAAACACACACATGGCAATTAAAGCTAAGAGATCTCAGAATCTGTAATCCACTCAAAAACTGATTCGGAAATTTGCATAATCGCAACATTATCTCTTTGGTATAATCCATATATCGAGCCATTATGAGTGGTAAAAAAAAATCAGAGACTTCAAGCATTTTCGTTGCCCAATTACCTAAGGACACATAGTATGATGGATACGGCACCTGAAATTCCGTTAGGTTAATAAAGCCCTTACAACCCCTTAGTAAAAACCTTAACCTTCCCCAACCAACCTAAAACAAATAAAATAAGTTATAACTGTCAATAATCAATAAAACACACTTGATTTAATAATCATTTTAATTTAGTTAGGTAATTAAAAAGTAACAATATTCGCTTGCTAAATGAAATAGTCGTTCGAGCATATATTACCTTTAAAAGGACAGTTCAATGAATCGATTGGCAAACAGAACTGCTTTATTTGCATTATTGTGGCAACAATTATAATTGCAAAATAATCCTTACTCTGCTCCAAATTCAAATGGCTTTTCCATTTTCATCAGTCCTTAACCGTCATCAAATACTGATTCAATTAGGTACAGAAATAATACCTACGACCAGTTATATGAATATTTTAATATCGCTAAAATATCAATGATTAAAAAATAAAGTTATGAAGTTTAATTTATAAATATCCCGTATTATTTCTTCTTATTAATGATGAAATCATTAAAACATATTTATATATTAAAGGGCATACAAGTAAAAAGTATTTACAAGAGCACTATATGAAAATTAAAAATAGCTTTTTTTTAAAAATTATTAAGCCAAAAATTTATTAAAAATAATATAAAATTGTACAGTTCGACTACATACCAAAATTAGAGAAAATTCGAAAACCACTCACTTTTTTTTCACGATTTACTCTAATTTAAGGAATTAAATAGGATTTTTAAATAAAAATTTTTAAAAATCCTTGGCTGATGGATAGAAGGTTTAAAATGAGGAAAATCAAGGAGTATTTACTTTCATCTGACATTAATATTACACTGAACCTATAAATAGCATCCGTAGATCAAAGACTGGATAAAAGCAAATACTAACTAAGGAAAGTAATCAATAAAGTAGAAGTTATTAGCTTATATCTTGTTATAACATTTTCCAAAATATTTTCTTTGAAGTCCTTAAACTACCCTATAAGACATTTTCCCTTTACATATTTATCATTTATTCGATTGGAAGCAGGTCGATCAATTTGACCAAAAAAATTAAGAAAAAAATATATTCATCAATAATCTAAAAATATATTTTAAAGGAATAAAAAGAGTGATATAATTAAATTATAGTTGATTTTATTCTTTGTGATCATTAATGACAAAACTATTAAATTGTAATGTGTTCAATTTTCCCCCTTAGAATCGTTAATATAGTTACCAATTTAAATCCTCAAATTAATTTTTTCAGAAGTATTCTATACTTCCCGTTTGTATTATATTCAACATCATTAAAAAACATTCATACATTTATTTTTTAATGAGTCAAATATTGAGATAATGTAATCACTAGATAAATGCCATTTGAGTTGTAATTACGTATCTCAAATAATCATTAATATTTTTTTTTGGCCATTTCAATTATTTTTTTTGTGCTAGCCCAAGATTGTATGATTTAGTTTTATAGTTATCTAAATTTCAAAAGGAAGTTTAAATTATTTCTAGTACATTCTTCAGATATATTAGTTTAAACTATTTTTCATTATTATTTCCTTCATTAGCTAACTTATCACACAACCCGCAACAATGGTATATTTTAAAGTTTCCTCAATTTCAGAAGTTAGTATAGTATATTAGAAGATTTTTTACCAGCATATTCTTCAGGAATAAAGGTTAAAACTTCTTTTTCATTATTGATTTATCACAAGACAACATTTCATTACCATTTCAAGTTTATTAGCAATCAAAATAGCTGTAAATCATGTTTTTAAATCCACATTTCAAAAGTAATTTTGTTTTATATAAGAGAATCGACTAAACTTATATCCTAAAATAAATACTTTTTTTAATAAGTTAACCTTTTTAGTTACTATTGCATTTGTCAATTTCGTCCTATTTTGTTAGGACATATATACATATTTTAAGCTTCATTATTCATCTTGAAAATTTTTATTATTTTTTTAGCGTTTATTTTAACGGTTTTCAAAACAATCAAATGTTATTTTTATGATTTGAAAGGAAT
>NW_027116062.1:986049-986710 GCF_000696795.3 Halyomorpha halys | reverse complement strand
TAATACTATTAGCTTTCATTATGAAACAGGGCCCAGGGGCAATTTTCGGGAGGAAAATAAGTAGAATAAAGATGGTCCACAGATCTTCTAGATTAATCAGCCCAACGAAGTATCTATCGTAAATCTGGCTCGCCACAAATTGGGACTTTAACCGGAAAATATTTCGCTAGAGACCTCATCTTGTAGTCTGGTAAGATCCCTTGAGAAGTTAACTATCCTCTTCGTAGAGTAAGAGTGATGAACCCGTGAATATTGGTTTTTCCAAAGTGGTCAATATATCTTACCTCAGTCGTAGTAATTTTTCAAGCAATGTTCCTTCTTTGGAATTCGTTCACCCCATCAGTCCTTGGGTCAAAGTTCGGAAATTGAGTGAAAAAATTAGTTCAAAGGCAAATAGGCATCATATTTCAGGAATCCGTCATATACCTACGGATAAAGGATAGAATCAACTAAAATTTTTTGTAAAATTTTGAAAGTTTTGAAATTCTCAAATATGGCATTATTTTTAATTTATTGTTACTAATACAATATAGAAATTTATATGAATGAGAATTTTTGACTGAAATCCACCCAATGTTATTTTTCTATGAAGAAAAATAAATAATTAATTTCAGAAAATTTGAAATAAAAGTTTTCCAATTTTAGCCACTTTCTCAATTTT
>NW_027116062.1:982200-985491 GCF_000696795.3 Halyomorpha halys | reverse complement strand
TTTTATCTTAAAGTTATATCTTCTACAGGATGAGTTTTGTTTGTAATTAGATCTAGTAAATAAAATGTACTATTTCGTCTTTTAATTATTTTATTTTATTTCATTAAAACCAATAACAACAGCCCATCCACTGTTACCCCATCATGAAGTAAATACAACAATTTCTCAAATCCATCCTATGCATGCAGCACATAATAAATATTGCATTTTTAGAATTTAAAACAATTACTTAAATAAAATATCTTTTAAAATTACATTTTGTGTTCTCCATATCAGTCTTATGATGCTAACAATGAAACGGTGTCAATAATATAAATATTAATAATTAAATATCCCAACATATAAATAAAGACATCTGAAATACCTTCCTGAAACAAGGTTATCTTTACCATTGATAACAAATATATTATCAACTAAGCCGATACTCTCTTACCTCTGTTCCAGAAAAGATTTTTTTGGTATCTGTCTAAAAAATTAATATTGCATCTGTTATTTTTCTATTTGTGATTCACTATGTCAAAATTTTTTGCATTTTTAAATTCAAAATCATGTTTATACTTTACCTTCACACTATGTTGTGCCAGTGCTGTTGTATAAATATTATTGACATTTTTACAATTACTCTTATGTTGCTCAATCATGGCTTTTAATTTTTTAGAAGTCTCTCCATTATACACGCCTCCACAATTCAGGCAATTAATTTTGTAAATTAAATATTGTTTTTCCTTATTATCAATTTTATCTTTCAAACTGTTGAGATAATTACCTAATTTATTGTAATTGTACGAACCCAATTTTAGATTGTTATGATCATATTCCACAAACTTCCTTTTAATTTTGTCCGTTAAACTTTGTATATAGTCAAATTTAAAATATTGATAATTATGATTCCTATAAATTTCCTTTTTAATTTAATTTTGTATAATATCCTTACCTGATATTTTATTATCTGATGATAATGATGACGGGGTGGCAAACCCAAAACGTTATTATTGGTTTTAATGAAATAAAATAAAATAATTAAAACAAGAAAGTGTGCTTTTTATTCACAAGACCAAATTTTTATCATTATTGCCCAGTCTTTAGTTGTTTCTATAAATGTTTCATGTTAAAAAAATTGCTTACATCCCTAAAGCAATCAAAATCGTGTATACATTCCATCAAACCGATATAGAATTCTACCCCATCGATATAGTACTAAAGTCATTATTTTTCAGGAAAATTAAACAGTTATAGAGATAGGGGACGGTTGATTATTATATAAACAAGTATGATTTGAACTCCCTTCCCCTCCTCCCAAAAAAATATATATATTTCTTGTTTTCTCTAGTTAAATTTGCATTGGTATATTGATTGCGAATGCGATAATTTCAGATTGCTCCGAGGCTATGCAAATAATCATCCAAGATTAACAGCAAACAAGGACTGTGGGAGACAGCCGCCTTGACAGATTAACCGTAATTTGAAATAATTTAAGCCTGGAATTAAATTGGGTTTAGTCATTTACATAGGGATGAAAGGAACACTAATAATTCTACTGGTTCTATACAGGTCTAATGCCTGGATTTGCATGCCGGCAATGAATTCGTCCCCGGGCCCCCCCTGGATTGGGGCACCAACTAATAATCCTTGTCACTGAGTACGTTACTTAATAAGTAGTACAAATAATCCCTGATCCGATGATTGTATTGATTTTTTCAATGCATGATGGGAAATAGAAATATGTTAATTTAAAAAAAAATATCAGGACAAATAATTATAAAAAAACCTAATCCTTCATTACAATGAGCCAGAGAAATCGATAACAAGAAAGCTACCGGTAAATCTATTTTGTATTATTGAAATCCTCATTATGACTTGATTTTTTTTAAAAACAAAATTATTATTTGTAGGGCCCTCTAAAAAGCGAAATTTAACAATACGACGTTTCCCGTAAAAAGATCTTTCTGCATTATTTTGATTAGTTACAGGAATAAATAAGTCTTTAAGTACTAAAAAAGACTTTTATACGCCTAAATTAATAATTAGTTACTTAAGCCAAAGGTTTCTTATCCTTGAAACGTTTGAAAAAAACATTAGCAATTAATTTTTTTTATTTGGATTGGATAAACCTTATAAACAGAGCTATATAAGATAACTGTTCACCCGTTTGCTCTGAACAGCCCTGATGAAGCCCTACAAAGTGGGGCGAAACGTCGGAAAATAAATAGTTGTAAACTATTTTTGTTTCTTTTGTATCTTTTTAGCCCTGATGAAGCCCTACAAAGTGGGGCGAAACGTCGGAAAATAAATAGTTGTAAACTATTTTTGTTTCTCCTTTGACCGCAACCCTGACCATCTTCCTATACAGGAAAATAAATAGTTGTAAACTATTTTTGTTTCTCCTTTGACCGCAACCCTGACCATCTTCCTATACATATATAAGATAACATTTAATTAAAAAATTACAAACAGAACAAAAATGAAAAATAAAGGTAACCGACTCAGAAAAATATTAAAATACGCATACATGATTGACTTCATGTGAATTATAATAAGATTGTAGATATTAAGCGATTAAGAAAAACAAAAAAAATAGTTCCAACGAATTAATAATGGGAAAAGTTTCGATCCAAACTGCAGATCTTCAATGTGACAGAAATTTAAAGATACAGAACAGGTAAGGATAAAAAAATATCATGAATGAGATATGTTAATAAAATCGATATAAAGGCAAAGATGAACCAAACAGCTCTATTAAGTAACCTATAAGATATAAGACATTGTAATACGTAATTTATACTCGTAATTAATCAGTAGATATGTTTGTTGGATAGGTTTTTTTTTTAAGTAATATTACATTGTCTTATATTTATTGATAATAGAAATAGGGCTCATTCACACCATATTTACAAATATATAAATAAAATGATAACAAAATAAGAATTGGAAGAAAAAAAAAATATACTAAAAAATAAATAAAACAAATTTAAACTTACAGCAAAATAATTTATTAAACACAATCATTCATATATATAAATTTATATTTAGCCTGCCCTACCTCTCTGATAGAACCATGAAAGTAAATCATAACCTAACCTACTCATCACTCTTTTCTCAGTCCGCCGGTGTTCCTCAAGGTAGTACCTTAGGTCTTATTCTTTATACGGTTTATATAGCTGACATCCCAACCCACCCTAACACAGTCCTAACAATATACGCTGATGACACATGTATACTGTCTGTAAACAACGACCCAACTAATGCATCACAAACACTACAGACTTATGAAGAATGGTGTCAAAACTGGAG
>NW_027116062.1:977945-981925 GCF_000696795.3 Halyomorpha halys | reverse complement strand
TACCTTAAAAATAAACTCATCCACGAAGACCTTAACATCCCATTCGTTGCAGATTTGGCCCAAAACAGATATGCGTATTTTCATTCCAAACTCTTACCCATCGTAACCCATTAATTCTTAATCTTTAATGCTTAACAATCCCTAATAACCCTCCGAAGCGTCTGAAAAGAAGATGGCCACGGGACCTTCTAAGTACCACTAATGGGTAGTTCCTTCCCAAGATTTTCAAGTGTATATGAAACATACAACATATTTACTTATTGTATTTATTATTTTTACAGTTGTAAATAACATTAAATAAATAAATTTTAGCCTGCGAAACTCAAAACCGAGCTGTTCCCTCCACTAGTGGGGGAAAAAGCAAGACTCCGGAAGATCCCGGAGCTTTTTCCTCAACCGCATTTATTAAATTATATTCTTTTTTTACCAGTTCATTACCATTATGTTAGTTAATATATCTGTTTAGTACTTATTTTTAAAACAATTATGTATGTTTTATGTTATTTTATTTATATATTTTTATCTGTATTAAATAAATGCCACTTGTATGCTCTTCCATTAGCTTTAACTACTTTGAATATTTTTATTTTACTTCTGATTTGTATTTAATAGTATTAGTAACTTGACAGCGACCCGATCGATCTCTTTTTAACAAAATTAATATTTGATACTATTTTTTATTTTATTTATCTTTTTTTTTTTAGTTTTAATCTTCTATTTATCCGTAGTTTAGTACTAGAACTATTTATTAATAAAGGTGTCCAATATTTATTCATAGTTTTTTTTGGTCGTTTGTCATGTAGTTCTTTTCCCTTTTTTCACACATTAATTTATAATATTTTTTTGGCCACGTAATAATTAAATCAAGAATACTCCAGAGTACTACTGAGAATAAATTATTTATTATTAAGCCGCGATTTAACTCTACAACCACAGTAGCCCGAAGTTGTGGATTTTGCAACCACCGTTTATACCAATAACCAACACAGTGAATCTGTTTATCGCTATTAAAGACCTTGTTATCTCTGACTGCTCGCTCTGAGTGTTTGCGGTTATCGTCTCCTTGCTTTCAAAACCAGGCCAGGTACCCATGCGGGTCGAAGTACAAGCGTTATGATTTCCAGATGTATTGTTTTGTCCCTCATATGAATCGGATAAACCAATATCTGAAGCTGCCTTAAATAAGCACATATAGTACAGCATTTGTTATAGCTAATAAAATATATATTTATTAAGGTTTGAACAGTACAAAAAAAAAAGCCAAATCTAAACTTTTAAATTGATTCTTGACCTAACATTTATTTTTAACTAGAAATTCCATGAATGCAATCCTAATAGTATTCTAAAAAAAAATAGAAGTGGGGAAAAAATAATCATTTGTCTCCAACTTTTAAGAAATGGAGATAATGACGTGAAACTGAATGTTATAATAATTCGATGGCTAACTTTAAATTGGAGAGGGAACCTTTAATTGTATTTTCCCTAAGCTTAGTGGAAACTTACTTAACACCATTGGGAAGTATTCTATCAAATTGTGTAATATTAATTATTTTGATAATTATACCTTCAACAGTTTATAAGCAATAATTAACTTCTTTTCATTGACTGCAGTTATAGTGTGCGTATTTAATGAATGAAAAATGTCCATTACTAAAATTTAAAGTAGATCACAGAGTAATTTCAAAATTCTGGGATAAAGAAGACGATACAAAACACTGACATCATTAGAGCCACAATTTTCCAAGGGCCATCGAACAGGAATTTTATGGCTGGAAGATCCATTGTGAGGACGAACGTCAAGAACTGAGGAATATATCGCAGAAAAACTCCCCATCTTAAAAAGAAAGGTGGAGAAGATACTCAAAATAAAATGTATTTATATAATGAAACGAAATTGCGTAAAGTAGGGGAAAAATAATGAAATTACTTATAAACAAATTTAAAAGAAAGCCAGGATATTCATATTGAATGATTCACTTAGAGTTTTTCAAAGTATTAACCTTTCTTACTACAAAAAAACTTACAGCCAAGAACTACAGACAAAGAAATTAAATGCATTGAAAAAGATTAAAAGAAAAGGAGAATGCTAGCTCCTAACAGACTTATAATTAACACTTTAAAAAAAAGAAATGTAAAAGGACTTCTATTTTTTTTTTGTCTATTTTTGTTTTGAATAAGTTTGGTTTCCGATAGTCAACTTTTAATATAGCATTAAAAATGTGCGACAAAATATTTTTATATAAACGGATATTGGACCAAAATTGACTGTTAGATTTTTTAACTGATAGTCCAAACACTTTACATGGAATTAACCAACGGTTTTAGAGTTAATGAAATTGAAAATAATTTTCATGGAATATTAACACAATGTAATCTGAACTCTGTTCTTGAAAAGGGGTTATAGGTGGTAATATCAATTTGTTGAATGTTCAAATCACCTACCTTGAGGATTGATAGTTTGAATCCTCATCTAATAGGTGATATCAAAGTAGTCGCAAGTAACTCTTCTTTGAATATTAAAAATAATAATTAAGTTTATGTTAATGTAGAGTAGAACTCAATGCGAAAGTTGAAAAGGAAACCCATTATGAGCTCAAAATCGGAAGGCATAACTTCACGTGACTGACAGACAGTACAACAGATTTATAGGTCATCATAAATGCAAATGTGGTGTCAGACAACATCTTAACTATCATAAATATAATGGAATAACCTTAATGAGGTAGCGTATAACCAAGGCATTCAGTAGCGTCAGTTATTAAGATATTTAATCTAAAAAAGCTCGAAAAAAATGAAATTCCACGGCAATATTCTTAAACGTGGGATCAGAGATGAAATGTCCTTCAACCATCGAAGAAATCGCAGAAAAACTTAAGTCTCTTCTAATTTTCTACATGTTTTGATCCAAAGAATCCAAATAATAAAGCTGTTCAACCCTCACAGATCCAAAGAATAAAGCATAAAAAATCATGTTCAGTAGGTGGACACATAAAAATGCCGAAGTGTGCCAGTAAAAAAAGGACATCGAAGTAACTCTAATATAGAAGAAAAAGAGAAGCTTAAATTCGAAAATAAGATCAGATAATTCTTCCAATCAAATCAAGAAAACCTTTTAAGCATATACTATGTGCCTGAATGCGGAAGAAACGTTATTAGCTCATAATAAAGTTTCCGTGGAGGGAATATTTTTAGACCCTACTGAATGGAGGGAAAGAAGAGAGAGACGATAATCCTTTGCGACATCAGGCTCTATGAAGGCGCATTAGAACCACTCCATGAGGAAGAAGTTGTTGAGGCAATTTGTCAGTTGAACAATCATAAAGCGCCTGATATCGACTCACTGCCCGCAGACCTTTTTAAGCAGGAATCAATAGAACTAGCGAAGTGTTTACACATGCCAATGGACATCTGGACTTGTGAAATATTATCTTGAGAATTGGGAAAAACGCTGATCTGTTTCCTCCATAAAAAGGATGATATATGTAAATGGAACAACAAGAGCATATCCTTGCTTTCCTCTGGGCATGAATTCCTTAATAATATTCAATTTCGTTCACTTTTCCCAAATGTCGAACGGGAGATTGGTTAGTATCTATACGGATTTCGGCAAGGCAAATTTCTTGAACTATACAAGACAGAGGAAGATAGTATAACGTCCACATATCATATATTTGTATCACATATCATAAAGCACAGTCTCCTTGGTAGACGTCCTCGCCGAGGGAAGGACTCCGGGCTCTGCAGCTTGAAGTCATCACACCACCACCATCACCAGCCGGAATGGCCCCTTTCCATTTCTTGTCATCATGCCACCAATGTATTACCGCCTTCAGCGGACCATGTTTAATCCTCTTATAATACCATACTGCAAACGAAGATATAATGTAAATTGTACATGTATAATGTATTGCATTATATTATTATGTATTCTGTAACCATATAAAAAATAAAGAGATTTGAAAAAAAAAATAGGTTGATGT
>NW_027116062.1:971375-977862 GCF_000696795.3 Halyomorpha halys | reverse complement strand
AATTGTCATTTGTAAAAAAAATTTAAGATTCTAGGCTAATCCGTTAGAAATTTATAGAATTATTACACATTTTTATATTTTCGCCTCCCTTTGCAAGTCGTTTCTTAAATTTGATTAAAAAAAATTAACTTTTTAAAAGTAAAATTTCTAATTAATATTCTTAAAAATCATCTGATCCGTTAAATGAGAGCTTTATGCTTAGAAAATTCTTTTAAAAAAATGATCAATAAAATGGAACTGTTTACCTAATTTAACTGGACAAATTTAAATTAATTTGGGGTTTTAAAGTTTATTTTTAGTTTTCATTAATTGAATATTTCTTTGTTTCTCATTATTATAACTAAGAGTGGATTGAAAATCGGGAAAAAGTTACAAGGTATATACATTTTCTCCCTCAATAAAAACATTGGTTACGATTCCAGTCTAGATTATAAGTTTAAGAGAAAGTTTTTTTTATTTAAAAACTGTTACGTTATTTTATATTCATGTGGCATTAGCTGTGCGTTTTATTTTTTTTTTATTTTCCCTAAAACTTCAATAAATAATTATTCATTTTTTTTCATTTAAAAATAAAAAAAAATTTTCTATATTAATGACGGCAGATAAATGACTTAGGATAGATGCTCTAATAGTAAACGCTCCTGAGCTTTAAATTATAAAAGTAAGGATTTGACACAAATAAAATAAAAGGAGATTTGAGTGGTTCGATTGCACTGTTTCTATGGGAAAAATTTCTGAATTCAAGACCAATTTTGATAGAATACTTCGGTCACTAACAGAAAATTCTCTCTATGGACGTGGTAGTTAGCTTGATAAGATACTAAGTTAGGTTCATAGCGTTTTATGACGGTAATCATGAAATTTCGCACACATTTTTTGAAATATCATCCTAATGATATTTTGGTATGATGTAGGAATTATTTCTTTGTCAGTAGATGTTTTAATTACTATGTAAACAAGATGCCTAGTATTCATCATCAAAAAGCTCTTTTTTAGTAGTATAGATATCGAATAAAGATTAAAATAAGTATTCGATACTAGGACAAAGTGCGACAGATTGAAGTTTTAATAAACCGATAAAACAACTTTTTGTAAATTAGCTTTGATTATTTTTTTTGATTAGGTTTATGTTTTATAAAATAATCAAAATCAAGTTGATTATTTTTGATAATGATGACCGACAGTTATAAAATCTATTGGATTATAAAATAAACAGAGCCAATAGTATATAAAAACATTTTATTAATTAATTTAATAAAATGTTTTTAATATACTATTGGCACTGTTTATTTGATAATCCAATAGATTTTATAACTGTCGGTCATTATTATCAAAAATACTCAACTTGATTTTGATTATTTAAAAAAAAATATATATATAGATATATTTGTTCAAGATTATGTGTCCTACTACTACTACTTTTCCCTGCCAACTTGTTATACAAAAATTTATGTCAGGTTAATGCAGATAAAAAATTAAAATCTTTTAAAAACTAATGTAAACTAGCATTATGAAAAGTTCACCAATACAGTCCATTATTATTTTATTTTAACTTATCATTTTATATAGGGTTCTTTATTACAAGTGTATGAATCACTATAAAGCTTTAATTTCTTGAATTTTTTTTATCTTTATTTTTTGATGGTATTTAACAGTTCAGTATATTATATCAATACGGAAGAGTAAGAGTAAACGAAATGCTAGCTATTGTAAACAAAAAAAAAAACCTTAATGAAGAAATTGCAATTTCTACTTAAATGTAAAATACGTTTTAGGAATTCATATATGATTTAAATATTGTATATGTTGAATAACCATTCAGTGGTGTAGAAGTAGGTTTTTATCTTGTTGAAAATATGTTTTTCGTTGAGTCAAAATTTATGTCTCGAAAAGTGTTCGCTAACTGACTACATTTTTTTTTTTTATTTCTCAAAGTTTATAATTATTACTCCAATTGAAAATTTGAAATATATTGAAATATGTAACTTTTTCTAGCTTTTCGATATATATTTTTTATAGCTATTAAAAGAAAATATTATTTTTATATATAAAAAAGGTTTAACAATATTTACTTTCCTAAAGAAAGCACCTGACTTTAATCTTTGCTCCCTCGTTCATGAGCTTGAGAGCACGTAACATCTGGGCACTTGCTTCTGATTAAAAAGTTTTCGACGTGATAAATTGTACCGGCCGCAAGTCAAACCTTGATTAAAGCGCAGTTGGATTAAACTGAGGCGGTTGTTAAAAAACCTGTGACCTAAAACATTTTTACATTAATCAAGAAAAATGTCACATGCAATTTAACATATATATACAAAGTGTTCAGGATAATTTACGTAAATACTTTTTACATTATATGTGTGCACTGAACTGACATATTCTGAAAAACTGACAGAATTAAATACTTTTTATTCGTATATTCCATGATAGCATTTATGATATTGTGTAGCAATTTATTTACAACACATATTGTACAATTATCCTTCCTACTTGCTGAAAATTAGTTAAATTTCCATACGGGTATAATAAACTCTATTGTCCCGGAATTTATTCCATCAAATTTGATTTAGTTTGTAATTTAGGTCTCCAAATAGTCAGGTAAATTCTTCTTTGGGGAGTTTTCGAATAATAATTTTAAGCCTTTTAGTAAATTTTTTGTTGTCTCTGTTTCATTAGATTGGGCATAGTAGTGGCACTAAGTTTATTGTTTGAAGCTATTTTAGATTTTCCAACCTTGGAAATCACCTTGGGGGCACCCAAGTCTGAAATTCTCGATGATTTTTTTTTTAAGTGTTCAACAATAAGTTCATTTTGGGATAAATACAAACATTTCTTAACGCTTTTATAGGATTTACGCACAAAGGTGAGCAAAAAATCGAACAAACGTAAAGAATAAAATCGTCCGAATACTCAATTTCCCATAATAATTCATCTTCATAATCAGTTTGCTTGTCGTGTCGAAGAGACCTCAATAAATGACTTAATAAATGGAGCTGAAGAACTTAATATGTTGGCCTTTTTAAGGATATCAGCAGAGGAGAAGGGAAAAGAAATATTAGCTTGCAAGAATACCAAAGTAAAATAAAGTAGGTGGTTGTAAGCCGGTCTATTTGCCAAGAAGAAAACATGTAAGCTTATGAAACCAAACCCACGGGAAGCACAATAACATCCAATAACTACCAGTTAAGTATAATAGATCAAAGAATCCTCCAGTGCAAATAAAATCTTCTTTTTTGTAGCCTTTATCCTAAGATAAATACAGATATTACAAAAGCAACGGATATAAAATGCAATAATAAAACTCACGGTGCTGTACGGCAGTGAGAGATGGTCTTTTATTGAAACACTTGAGAAAAGCAATGCAAAATTTGAACGCAGAGTTCTCAGGGTGATTATAGACCGAAAGTAGGACAATGGGGTTAGGAGGAGAAAGACGAACCGGAAAAATATCAACTACGCTAATGAACGAACCTAAACTAAAGTAAAAAATAAATTATAATTTCCTATTATTGTCTTAGAATTCTTCCAATAAATGGAAATCACTAGCTTATGAAGGAATAAAGGGAAAAGAGCGAGTTGGTATAGTCACAGGAATAGGTCTTAGGAAGAACCGATGGTATATGCAGAAAGATAATAGGAATTTGGAGGAGGCAATAATAATGTAGATTCAAAGGACGATATCGAAGGAAACCAATGAGACTCAAGAAAGGTACCCAAAAGGGAGAGAGCGGTCCTCTTGGGAAAATTCGGGATTTCAATGGAATTGGCTCAAGAATATGTAAATTTTTGTAAGTTGTTGAATTTGTACATACAAAATTCATAAACAAATTCCTGCACTCAGCGGAATGGCAGTTTGCAGCAATCCTTTACGGTACTTTCAGAAGAGATAAATTAGAAACATACGTCTTTCCTACAGGTTTCAGTATAGCTAACCAGTAAGGATCAGAACCCGACCCCATTTTTAAAATAATTTATAATAACATTTCTTTAACTCATAGCAATCTATCGCACATCATATATCATAGGAACCAGACCACGAGGGAGGCCGAAGATTCAGGTGGGAGGACAAGATAAAGAACGATCCATACGATTTTTAAGAATGAAAGTAAACATTAAGATAGATTTTGATTTTCCATATATCATATTAAAGTAAAAAATGAGAAATGTTTTATTTATATATATATATTTTTTTTTTTCACGACCTCGCGATTATCAATACTTTTTCCTTCTCACGTTTTTTCTTCTTTTCCCCCAGTATCTTGTCATCATTTCTGCGTCCCTTTGCTTCCTCTCTTCCGACCACGCAGTACCCTTCCGATTTTCTTTATTTACTGCAAGAATATTTATTTTCTTCAATTTTTTTCCGTTTTTTCTCTATCCAGGCAGTCCTTGTCTGTTATTTTCAATTTCTTTGTCTCCTCTCTCATTTGCTTCACATATCCTCCTACGCTCTTATATTCACGGAATCTGTCAAAGAGTTTCTTGTTTAGTCTGCTTTGGTTCATTCTCATCATGTACCCGTGTAGAATCTCAGTCTTCTCATTTTTATTTCGGTTTCCAGGTCATTTATCTCCCTGTAGATTTCCTAGTTGGGTCTTAACCTGTAGCCTTCCTGTGTTTTCTTGGATCCATCCTCAGGATCCTTCTCTCTATTTTCAGTAATTTTTCCAGGCTAGGAAGACATGTCTCCATTCCGTATAAAATTACTGGTTTTATGTCTTATATGTAATGTCTTATTTTTGCGTTTGACGATAGGTTCTTTTTTAGTGTAAATATTGCCTGTTGCGAAGCTTAGCCTTTCCAATTTCATGTTTTATATTGTATTATGTATAAATCTTAAATACTTTTGGTCTTGATAATTATCACTTTAATTTAGAAAGAAAAACATCATAGAATATTTCATTTTGTCTTTGATAATTAACAAAGAATTATAACTCAAGCAAACATATCATTGATCAAGACATTCTTTTGAAAAAAAAGAAGATTTATAAAACGATAAATTTTTTAACTGAGGTTTCCAGAACTTTGTGAAGGGACGAAACAAAACTCTGAAGAATACAGGGTATAATTATAATCTTCTTCTGCCTTTGATCATCTCATTATTTCAGCCTCTCAAGTTTCTGGATAAACGTGGCAATTTAAAAGCGTCCCGTAGCTACTGGCCAGAAGTAACCGCTTTAAAGGGAATAATTACTCCAAT
The DNA here is from genome assembly GCF_000696795.3 of Halyomorpha halys. NCBI lineage: Eukaryota > Metazoa > Arthropoda > Insecta > Hemiptera > Pentatomidae > Halyomorpha > Halyomorpha halys. The sequence goes on along the minus strand of NW_027116062.1, from coordinate 972,662 downwards.
TTAATTGCGCTTTAAAAGGGGCTATAATGTCTTTAAGAATGTTGAGAAAAGTCATTTTGAAAATTTATGTTTTAAGAAAAAATAGGGATTAAACACTAGTTTTACCCAATAAAGTAATATTATGGAAACGTTAGTAAAGTAAAATAAAATTTGTGATATAGTACAAAACATTACAAATTTGGCTTGATCAGTTCCAAATATTTTTTATAAAATTTAAAAGTCTAGTGTTTGGTTCAGAAAAATATTTGATAATACTTTAATTTTTAGTCGTACGTCTATTTTCTGGACGCAATGTATTTCATGTATATTTTTATATCTATTATTACATAAAATAGTTATCTTTATTTATAGCACAGTATTACATTCTGTCATATACTTTCAGACATTAGTAATAGAGCTAAGAGAACTCATCCACACCATATTTACAGATATATACTTGTTTCGGTTAACTCAAGGTTAACCGAAAGTTTTGAATTGGATTAGGGAGGGGGGAGCTCCTATAAGAAAGGCACAACCAGCTCGCATGTGGCCAACAACAAAAGCTTACCTCATCCAGCGCTCTCGGTATTAAGAGAAGTAACCCGGGTATCAGAGAGCCATCTTGTTTGTTCTCTGCCAAAAGCAGTTCTCTGTTTTTCATCACTATCATCTTAAGTGCAAAATGAGTGAGTAGAGAGACTCTGAATTTCACCCCACCCCCCATCCTCCGAGCAGAGGAGGGGAGAGAGATCAAGAAATGAAGGAGTTATCGAGAAATCAAGAAATGAGAAGGGAGTAATGGAGTAATGGAGTAAGCCCACCTGATTCAGCATGATTAACATCCATCATCAGTCACATCATTAAATCTACAATTTTCCATAGCCCAGTTCCAAATTCATTAACACATCTAACAACAAATATTTTATTTCGGCTACCACCTGCTACTTGTAACTTAGACAATATACAATATATTTTCATTTCAGTTAACCACGTTTTATTTTCATAATATACAGTCCACTATATCCCAACAGCTAATCAAAAGTGAAGTGCGCCTGGCCTTTAGTGGAAGACGTACTGCATGTAATACTTTTAAAATAATTGATAATGAAATAATATATAGTAAAAAATTTAATAATTAAACAACATTAAATTTAAAAACATTCATTCCTATATAGTAATATTAAAAAAGAAAAATATTAACTTTATCTGTTTTATCTCAGAAGATATTAATTTAAATTCTCAAAAAATATCAGGCTCTAAAATTTTTTTTTAAACCAGTTAAGTAGTCCTTTGGACCAGCTTAAATTC